>NC_142537.1:10372500-10515000 GCF_056151865.1 Erythranthe guttata
CGCCCGGTTCACGCCCAAACCGGGCGTTCGAGTAATATTTTTTTTAAATCAATTATATTAATTTAATTAATTTCAAATATGTTTTATGTTTGTAGGATGTCTAATTGAATGAAAAAATTGGGAATGGAAAAAGGGAAGGGGCCCCTGATTCGTCCTCCTGCAGATCCAGTGAAGGAGAGTACTGCGGAACGGGACGGCAGAACGCACAACCGTAATGTTACCAATTCTTAACGTCGTGGGGAACGGAGTGGTGCTTTTGTACAACCACGTATGACAATGGAGGAGGAGGAGGAGACAAAGGCAGAGCCCGAGCAGGAGATGGATACATATATACGGATCCGCACGAGGACGAGTACGATCCAAGACTACGTTTTCAGTAGAAGTATCAGTTCCCGGTGCCTGATTTGCCATCCGATGATGATGACGGGGACGGTTTGACTCCGCCTCCGCCTCCGGCTTATACAATGGCTGGTACTTCCGGTGGTTCTACTCCTGCCCCAAACCCAAGGTCTCGGCCCGGTCCGAAAAAAACTCTTCCTACTCGACCGTGGAAGTTGATTGGTGAGACACCCGGTGGACCAAAATACCCTCATTTGATTCCGAGTTTTGGAGCCCATATTGCCTACGACATATGGGAGGGAAAGGTAATACTTATTAATTTTAATAAATTTTGTTTAAAATGTTTATACTTGATTTTCCTATTCTTAAATATGAATATATCTTCAACAGGGCCGACATATGCTGAAGTTGTGGTCTCATGCGAAGTCTACTTGGCCGGGCCCCGATGACTATTATAGTGTTTCACTACTGGAGAGTACGAGGTTGTATCACTTGCGTTATTGTTCGCTCCCTGAGCACAATAAACCCATTGATAGAGGCTTTTATCGAGAGGTGGCAGCTAGACACCAACAGCTTTCATATGCCGTTTGGAGAGATGACAATTACTCTGCACGATGTGCATTATATCATGCATTTGCGAGTTAGTGGACAGTGCCCTAACGTTTGGATGGATAAGGCAGATGCGATTTATGCAGGTGCGAGAGCGTTCGGTGTCGAGCCCCGAAACATGGAGAAGTGCTATGGTGGCGGATCCTGGTAAGATGATTTGGATAGGATGTATGGCGACAATTCTTCATTTGCTTCCGAGTTTCGGATACGAGCATATATTGCGTACTTGCTCGGAAAGCTGTTGTTTGTCGATAAGAGTGGATCGAAGGTGAAAGCAGATTTTTTCCCACTTTTAGAGCAGATCGATATGATTTCCGACTATTCCTGGGGTTCGGATACATTGGCCTATCTGTATCGACAATTGCGCATGGCTACGCGAGCTGAGGCGGCGCAGATGGGTGGTTGTCTGACACTGTTAGAGGTATTTTTTTATTTGTAGTAACCCCTCAATTTTTTTTTTTATTAATATCACCAAACTATTATGTTTAATATGCCGTATCATTATTTTTGTAGTGTTGGATATATGAGTATTTTTCGTGTTTCCGGCCTCCGATGGTTAACGCACATGTAAATGGAGAGCCCTGGTGTAAGAGGTGGCATGTGATACATCATATCCCTAAGGACGAGGATATACTTGTTGATTATCGTCGACGTCTTGATTCTATGCGTGCGTCAGATGTAAGTATCAAGTTTAAATAAATTAAGATTTCTATATTTACTATGTTTATTAATACATTTCTATTATTAATACATACGCACAGGTGAATTGGACGCCATTTGGAGTGAATGTGTCACGTGAAGTTGAAAAGACGGTTTATCACGGGACTATTCGACGGATGGATACGATCGAGCCTTACATGCCCGATAGAGTTTTGCATCAGTTCGGATTTCGGCAGATTAAACCGGCGGACCCTATTCGTCCGCTAAAAGGTGCTAAGAGGGAGAGAAAATTAGCATCGTACAAAATTAGCTACGAGCCTGGCGATCAGATGTGGAATATCCCCCACATGCACATGCTTAGTGAAGATTATTACGGTCATTGGGCGCGTCCGGCTTGGGAGTCGTCACCGGAGTATTTGCCGTGGTATCTCGACCACACCCACGTCCGTATACATCCTAGTACCGAGCCGGTTGAGAGAGCAGAGCCATCTGCAGTTTCGTTTGTGTACGACATCACACGAGTGTTGCATCCCTACTTCTACGATAACTTACCTCCGCCGACTATTCCAGGATATCGACAGATTCCCGATGACGTTTCAGGACGATCCAGGACATGTGCGCCCCATTCGCCGAGTATCTACAGTTGGATCGTCCTAATGCTTCTGACGAACATGACGCAGGATACTCGCATATGCGACATTCTCAGCGCAGGCGTCGGACGAGAGATACGTATGTGTTTTTTTTTTTTTATTTTTTATTTTATTATTCGAACTTCTTTGGTGTTGATGTTTTCGGGTAATTTGGACATGTTGATGTTTTTTGTTTTGATTTGGACTTGTTGATGTTTTGTGTTTTTGATTTGGACTTGTTGATGTTTTGTGTTTTTGATTTGGACTTGTTGATGTTTTGTGTTTTTGGTTTGGACTTGATGTTTTGTGTTTTTGATTTGATTTTGTGTTTTAATTTGAACTTGTTCATGGTTTTTGTTTTTCGTTTAATAATAATAATAACAACAACAACAACAACAACAACAACAACAACAACAACAACAACAACAACAACAACAACAACAACAACAACAACAAACAACAACAACAACAACAACAACAACAACAACAACAACAACAACAACAACAACAACAACAAAACTAAATCAACCACTAGTTAGAATATCCCACGCTTCACGTCGATCCCGCAACGCCTCTGGCAAATATGCAACAATATAATTGATGTATCTCGCCCACTACAGATTAAACGGAGGAAGCGGACAGTTGTCATTCAACTTCAGATACACAAAGTGGCTTCCTGCTTCAAGAAATAGTATAGTCATCTGGTACGATAACTGTGAAACACCTTCGGGAGCCCAAAGTGGCAAATAAGTCGGATTTCCCGAAATGCTAGCCGACAAGACCAACGCGTTGTAATATGTTGCTACAACCACGCCCACGTCCGTGATCGTCATCCACTTTTGCAGAGGTGCTGGGGCGTTATCCCAATAGGCGACACTCGCCAACACCCGAGACACTGAATTACGACCACCGAAATAATCATTGAAGAACAGCTCGTGTCTTCTAATACAGTTATACACATCCAATCTAACCTCCATCCAATCATCCTCATTGTTCTTGACTGCACACGCCACGCTCCGATAACCACAATTACCATCCCCTTGAACGTCTGTCCACGTCACAACCTCTGGAACGAGGCAAAAATGTAGTTCTCGCAACCAACTAGGTCCGGGCATTCGTCCCATTTCGGGTCCACTCACAGTCGATGAACGACCACGGCCACAGCTAGATCTCTCAGAAGATGAACCACGGCCTCTGTTGCCTCTTGATCGTCCTCGTCCTCGTCCTCGTCTAGAATTTTCTTCGCCCGGGTATAATGGCAACTCATGCCCTGACTCATCCCTCTGTGTGGAGTTGTTCCGCGGTCTACCTCTCGGGCGGTCTAGTACTGGTGGCTCATTAATTTCCGTTGCCCAGGATGCATTCGTTCAAAAACGACATCTTCCACGTCCGTGATCTCAATTTCTGAACGTTGACGCAACTCATCAATTAACCTGTCTAGCTTGCCAATAGCCTGTGACCTGTGATCGGGAACAGAACCAACACTTTCTTCTTGGCCAGCCCTGAATCCCGAAACCCATGTCCTCCAAAAAATGTGGACATCCTCCGCATAAAACACACCACACGTGCATTCACCTTTGCGTCAATTTCATGTTAGCATGGGAGGCCAAGACATTTCCTCATGTAACAGACGCAACTGTCTATATCTTCATCCTTCTCATCGTCCAACATCTTCAGTGCAGAATGTGTTACAATTCCACTGGACAATATTTTAAATACAGGCACATTAATCGTCTGGGCCCGAATCCTCTTTGACTTCGCAAATTCGGTCAGAATCTCGTTAAGTTGATCTTCAATCTGTGTGTGATACTGTGCCCAAAATGTGTCAAAGCCACCTGTGGACGCATCCAACCATCTCTTCAATGCTCTATGGCTGCTCTCCACCGTAATATGATTAAAGTAGGTTACGTTTCAGTAAACAACATGACAGACAGTAAGTTAAGTATATGTACTTAACCACTTATAAATAAATACCTGCTTGTCGATGTATTGCCCAGATGAAAAACTAGATCCGTCCATGCTTTTACAAATTTCTCTTTGTATATCAGCCAAGTTTCTTGGAGGTGCTCAATCAACTATGGATGATTCACGTAATCGTCCACTAAAACTCTGTAATTCCGGCCGAAATCTTCTTCACACACTGATGTTATCAAATTTTGCCACGGACCGAGTACAAAAGCAAATCCTTGACGCCTACTATTGCCGAAATACTTTGAAGCACGACGCCCCACATTCATGTTAATGTGCCAAAGACATAATAGATGAGCCACAGTCGGAAATACATTCTCTATCGCCTTTAAGAGCCCTAACTCGCGATCAGTCACGAGTGCACTAGGTAGAGTATGTGGGGGGAAAAGTCTCTTCAGCCTTTGCAACACCCATGTATAATAGTCTTCATTTTCATGACGCAAAAATGCAACTCCAACAGTAAAAACAATTCCGACAGGAGTAACACCAACAATCTCCAACAAAGGCAATTTGTACTGATTGGTTTTGTAAGTACTGTCAAGTAGTATAACGTACGGAAACGTACTTAACAATTCGACAGATAGAGGGTGAGCCCACATCAAATCAATAACTTCACGTGTGGTTTCATCAGGACGGAACCACTTGTAATAGTTATACTCCTCAAGCAACCCAATCAAATGTTGCATCACTGTACGGTCACCCCTAGCTAATCTTCTCATTTTCGCCTTTTCATTGTATATTTGTTTCGAATAAGCATCGAGACCCAAGCCATTTTGTCTCAAGTTAGCCAAAATCTTCTTGGGCGGCACATGACTTTGTGAAAGATCCCTGATAATCTTCACCTCCGCTTCATTCAATGCACTAATCCCATGCCCAGACATGTATATCGGAAAATGACTATGCTTCCCATATACTATTCTGAGCCTCCATCTATCGTCCAACTGCCGCTCTCCGACAATTTGAAAACCACAGTTTATTTTTTTGCTACCAGATCTTTTCGAGGCCGCCTCTACGTTAGTTGATTGTGTTTCTCGGGGCCCCCCGAACAGGTCACAAGTCAGACACACTTTCTTTGTTTTGGGGGCACTTTTTTTAATTAATCTCACGAAAAGACCTCTTGCAACGGACCTCGCCCAAGCCACTAACTCATCCCACGAGTCAAACAATTGAGTTGTTGTAAAATAATCGGTATGATCAACTTCAATTGTAGACGTATTGTCCTGAAAAAAACAATAAAAATTAATTTAAAAAAATAAAAATAAAAAAATTGAACCGGACGCCCAACTCGGGCGCCCATTTAAGCAGTGCACGCCCAAGTTAGGCGTGCCGTTGGCTTCCGGGCGCCCGCATTGGGCGTGGAGTAGCAAACTGCACACCCAACTTGGGCGTGCACCGCATGAATGGGCGCCCAAGTTGGGCGTTTGCACGATTTGCCCAGTTTTTTCGATCGAGAAGACGGAATTTTTACCTCGTTATATCCGCTATCACGATCTTCATCCGATGAGCTCATTTGTGTTCGTATATCACACCAACAATAATGATTTTTAAGCAAATTCCCTTCAAAATATTCTTTTTTCTAGAGATAGAGAATATTTTAATAATAAACCGCAAATAGCAATTTTACAACCGCAAAAAGCAAGTCCCTAAGGAAAACATCAAACACTATTAAATAATGGGGTTTTTGTGTATAAGTCCCCAACCAATCATCTTTATTATTCTAGGTTTAGGGGCTATATCTCTTTCACAAATAACAGTCCATCCCTTTAATATTTATTTATAAATAAATGAAACATTCATGTATTTGACAATATTACCCCCAACCCTTTATACCCAATTCTTAAGTGTAACCCCAATTTAGTCAATTTTGTAAACAAAAATTCAATTTTGGCCACAAAAATCCAATTTTGACTTTTTTTTTTCAAAAACTTTTTTTTTTCAAATTTTTTTTTTGCTGCCGGATTCCGGCGTTGACTTCTTTTAGTGTTTTTTTAAGGTTTTTTTTTTTTTTACGTCCGCCGCTAAACGTTGACCGATATGTGCTGTCACTGACAGTAAATTAACGTAATTATACTGTGAATGACAGTTAATTAACGTAATTGTACTGCCGTTGAAAATACATTTATGTAATTGTTCTGCCGTTGACAGTAAATTAACGTAATATTATTATTTTAAATTTTTTGTTATATTTTTTTATTTTGTTTGATTTGTTGACAAGTCAACATAATTATACTACTGTCGTTGACAGTAAAATAACTGTAAACACAATAATATTACTGTCAACAATCTCAATATTATTATTTTTTTGGGTTTTTTGTTTTGTTTGAGTTATTCACGGAGTAATGTAATAATATTATCGTCTATTATTATAATATTACTGTAAACACAATAATATTACTGTGGTTGACGGTAATATTACTGTTGTTATAGTAATATTGTTGTCAACCACATCAATATTATTATTTTGTTTGGATTTTTTTGTTTGTTTGAGTTATTCACGGAGCAACGCAATAATATTACTGTCTATTATTGTAATATTACTGTGGTTGACGGTAATATTACTGTTGTTATAGTAATATTATTGTCACTCGCAGTAATATTAATTCTTTTTCCTTTTTATTATGTTTACATTTATTGAACGGTCAACATAGTAATATTACTCTATTACACAATAATAATGAGTTTTGTTGTGCTAATATTACTGTGCTAGAGATTAATATAACAATATTACTTTGTTAAACTATAGATTAGTTAATTTTACTGTGTTTAACAGTAATATAGTTAATATTACTGTCAATCAAAGCAATATTGTTGTTTAGACGAAAAAAAATGTTACATAAAGAAAAAAAACAATAAATAAATAAAAAAATTGAAAAAGTCAACGCCGGAAACCGGCGAAAAAATCCGGAAGAAAAAAAAATAATAAATAAATTAATAAAATTTTGAAAAGTCAACGCCGGAATCCGGCCGCAAAAAAAACAATTTTGAAAAAAAAAAGTTTTGGGTCAAAATTGAATAATTTGTGAAATTTGGGGTCAAACTGAGGTTCAATTAAATTAAGGATGAATTAGAGCATATTAAAGTATGAGGGGCTATTTTAGTCTTTTACAAAAATATGGACCATGTGTGGACTTATTTGTAAATGAGTTTTTTGTCTGGATCTCTTTATGAAGAAGTACCCATTGATGGGCTTATTTGTAATGACCCCTTAAATAATGGGGAGGTAAAAAAATCAAAATTTCATAACAAACATCTTATAAAATAATACGCATATTATTTTATAGGGATAATTATCTTATCTTGACAACCAAACAAGGCCTTAATATACTATTCTATAATTGCACTATTTGTTTCTAAAGAAATATGTTTTCCATCACTTTCAACAAATTTTACACCAAATAATAAAATAATAATATTTCACCACTTTGTTATTTATAGAGAATAGGGGTTTGTTTGGTCTCCCATGGCATCTCACCAAATATATCACGTAGTTATATATTTAATGCATTGATAATTTTAGTATTTTCAAAATATTGATTATAAGTAATAATATTATTGAATATATAATTTTAAAATTGTGATACATTTCAAAAGAAAAATTGAAACATGAACGAAAATCAACTTAAATTATGAATTCTAGGACTACATTTCATAGGGGGTCCTTGCCAAATGTTTTAACACGGGGGATTTTACGGCAATTAGAGATTACACAAGGTTGGTTATTGCAAAAACCCGAAATTAAAGTCCAGGTAGCTCAGCTGGTTAGAGCAAGCAAACGACCAAATGAAAGTCCTTGTTGTTGGGAATCATGCACGTGTACACAGCAAAAAAAAAATTATATGGAAAACATATTTTACATATAATCACGTGCACAATTTAACAATTAATTGCGTACCTTATTGCTTCCGGCGCAAATTAAAATACATACATATACAATATATAATTTGCTCATAATCAAAACAATTAGCATGCTCGTATTAAATCAATAAACATGCGTTTAAATAATTTCACAAATCATTCAAGTAAAAACCATATAGCAAATATCAACATATAATTAATCATATTAATTAATATATCTAAGTGCAAATGGATCCGATTTAACCTCTTGAAGCGTGAGACAATCTTTCGAAGTGGAAGCAAATTGCCATGGAAACCAATCCTTTCAGTCAGGAAAAGCGGCAGTGGCGTCGGACGCGCGGGGCAGCGGCGGCGTGTGCAGTTCACGCGCTGTCTTCAGGCGACGCGTGCGGCGGCGGGGTCGCGGCAATCTGACTCATTTGTCTTGCTCCTCTCGGATTTCACCTTGTATATTGAATGCTACAGTCATATGGCACTAGACACGTAAAAATTAGAACAAACGGAAGAAAAAAAAACAAAGAAAAGAGCTACCGAATAACCGAGGCGGCGCATGGGGCCGATGACCGGAGGTGGCAGTGGCAGACCGACGATGGAGCAGCGGTCGTGCATCTGTTTGAGTGAGAGCGACTAGGGTTTTGTGTTTTTGTGTATGACCTATAAATCTTGCATTTGTAGTGTCTTGTGTACAAACCCTAACAGGCTTAAGTTGGATCGGGCCCAACAGCTTAAGCCCCTTAGTCTTTTCTCTGCTCGGTTCTCACAAACCAATGATCGGAAAATTATAACAATTATATTTTCGGAATCATTGAAACGTCCTCGTCGATATGAGTGCCCATGCTCGATTTCCAATTTCTTAAACTGGAAACCCTAATTTAGTAAACCTACTAAATCGGGAAACTTCCCAATTCAGAAAGTTCACTAAGATTATCTCCTAGTTCTTTCCTTTTCCTATTCTCATTCATAGTTCACAATTATGAATGTTGGACTCAATCGTATTGACTTCCAGTTAATCAAAGACTAAACGTTTTAATTTTTGACCGTTTATTCAATAAATTCAAGTACACAAGCAGTTTGACCCTCGATGGTTCAAGTGTAAGCTAGCCGTGGGCCCACAACCCATTGTGGTTTAAACTCATCCCTAGAGTTATAATTAAGATGAAGCTCGTTTCAACTTAACCACCCAACGAATCAAGATTGGCGTCTAGCAACTACGCATCATGATTCCCTAGATACAAATGAAGTGCCTCCAAGAACCGTGTGATATAGTTAACGTACAGTACGATCCCTTCCATTCATATGTTCTGATTGAACAAGAGACATTGGTTCATCGAGACCTCATTTATAGTTCAGTAACTGTGCGGTCGTTCTAAGTGTTGCAATCGGTTCGTGCATGACTTAGAGAATCACATTCCCTACTCATCACTTAGTCAGCTCTCGCCAGAGACTTAATGAATATAAACTAGAAGATCACACAGGACATCCAAGACTATTCTAGCGATCGAATCCCCTACTATAATGCACAAACCTCCCACTATATTTCGGACTGCACGAACACTGGCCCTTGGGGCAGTCCTCAGTGGAACTCAGGGACAGGTCACGATACAGCTGGTCTTCTAGTGAAGTCACGGTGATGTCTAGGTCATAAGGACTAATGGTGTACAACTATACCATACATATCTCTACTCGATTATTTAGAACCACTTAGAGATTTCTAGGGTGAGGGAGTTCAGTGAAATCGTCAACTTACGAGTACCCACTTATGCATGCCGATATCACAATACCGTTTACTGATGAGATGCAGTACAGATACATTAAGTGCTAGTCTCTTAATGGGCAATGCCGACATCCTCGTTGGTGGCGTAACCCGTCAACTAGGAACATGTTTAACAGTTATAATACTAAAGTAAATATCTCATGATCCTACTAGAGGCATATTTTTTTTTGGAAAAATGTTATTTGGGAAAAGAATGTGACATGTTAACATATATTGGGGTGAATATTTTGTTGATTAATGACGGATTATTGATACCAAATATTGTCTGTGACGAAATCCGTCACATATTTGAGCGACAAATTATTGACAGAAAATATTGTTTTGTGACGGAATCTGTCACAAAGTTAATGGGAATATTAAGTTGATTAGTGGCGAACTATTGACAAACAAAAATTGTTTGTGACATAATCCGCCATAGATTTTAGGGACCTTAGATATGGAATTGTGACGGAAATATTTTTGTTTGTGACAAACCATTCTGTGATAAAATATGTGACATAATTAAAATATCTGCCACACTTTCAGTTTGTGACGAGGGTTTTTCTGACAAACGTATTTTGTCATGACTTCGTCACTAAACCTTATTTGTGATAGATTTATCCAATTTTTTTGACAAAATTGGCTGTCACTGAAGCCCTGTTTTTTGGTAATGGTTTTTGTTTGCATGTGAAATGTTTCTGCATCGTAGTGTGATTGCGCGCACATTCCATGACTTATTTATACTCCATTCTTTCCATTTTATTTTCTCATTTTGGATCAATGCACGTGTATTAAGAAAACTAATAAATGTACATGAAATTTAGAGAAACCCGAATAAAATGACTAAAAAAACCTCCTATCATTAATGATTTCACTATTAATTTTCTGAAGAGTAGTAAGGGCAAAATTGAGAAAAATACAATAAATGTTTCATTGGAATTCTAAAGTGACAACTATTTTGAAAAAAAAAAAAGTTTCTCCAAAACAGTAAGTAAATGGGAAGGAGGGAGCACATATAAGGGTAAACTACAAAGACCCATAAGGTAAGGCATAATTACAAAAAAACTTCCTTATTGATAATTACGACCACACCCCTCAAATTAAGGGTGGTTCAAAATCCTTAAAGAACACAAGAATTGTATGAATTACCCTTTAATTTAAAAAATAAAATAATTAAGGAAAATTATAAAATTGACCGTCAACCCCCTTTTCACCTTTGTCTTCTCCACACTTCGGCAACAACCACCAACAACTATCGCGGAAGAAGGCGACCTGCATGATTCTCACGCCAAGTAAAGATAGGTCGCCAACTACCAGGGCCGGTCCGGCGTAATCGGGGGCCCAGGGCGAGAGTATAAATATTCAGTAGTTCGGGGGTAAAAGAGAGTAAAAGAGTAAAAAAAATTCACATTTATTTTTAAAATAAATTTATAAAAAAGAAAAAAGAATAAAAGAGTAAATTTTTTTTTTGATAAAAGTAGAAAAATAATTTTTTTAAAACCATAAAATAATTTTTACACATAAAAATACATAATACATATATTAAAAATTTAAAATTTTGGGCCCCCTATGAAATTGGGCCCTGGGCGTGGGCCCTGCTCGCCCCACCCCAGGGCCGGACCTGCCAACTACGACAAGAGTTTTGCCTTTTGAAGGCCATTCGCGTAGGGTGATCGGACCCAAGGTTCATATTAGGGAAATGAGAGTGAGGGGAAGACGGGCAACCCTCGGCCCGACCATCCAATTCGTTCAATAAACATTCAATCCGGGCTATGAGCATGTATCCGGGGGCGGACCCAAGGTATGCCTTGGGGGGGCCTCCGCCCCTGCAGAAATATTTTTTTTACCTCCTTTTTAATATCTTATATTATTTATATATTAATTTATATCATTTAGCCCCCCAAAGTTTAAATTTAGTACCATTTTAGTCCAAAAAAAAAATTCTAGCCCCCCTCCCAATACTCTCTGGGTCCGCCCTTGTATCATGAACAATCTCAATACATATGGTGGAACAAGGCTATTCCACATATCGAGGTTGGAATGAGATCGCGTGTTTTCACGTCCCACCATAGTGCCCGTTTTGTCTTGATTTTCAATTGATGAACCAAGAACTTTTTTTTTTTGAATCGCTACGCTTTCTTTTGACCTTTCTATTAGCCTAAGTTTGATAACAATTGTCCATGTGGGGAGGTCCGGGTATGGGCTGCCCACAATCGAATGATGTGGGCACTTGTGTGTGTCGAATGGGTGCATGTTGTCATATAATGTGATGATTTGGGCATATTGTTTCTTTAGCGTGTGGCGGCGCATAACATTCTCCCTACCAGATCAAATCAGTCTTTTATTTTTCCTGTTAATGATACTTCATGCCCTTTGTGTGACCGTTTGGATTCTAAAATGCTCTTTCATTTCTCAGTTCTGGTTCATTTCTAAATGATGTCTCCTTTTATAAATAAACCTCTTATTATCTGGATTATTCTTTTATTGAAAAGAAATGGAGGTTTGGAATTTCTTTTTCTTTGAGCTTGTTTGGTCTAATCATAACCTCATTCCTAATAGGTTACTCTCAAGAAGGCTAGCTCGTCTGCCCTTGCTCATAGGAATTGTCAAATCTCTCAAGGCCGGAGCTTCCCAAACTTGGACTCGACCTCCAAAAGATTGGCTGGAAATTAAATTTGTTGCTTCAAAAAGATGGCCCCGCTTCGTCAGTCTTTGTGGTGAGATTTTTTTACTAAATCAGTTATGCTCTTTCTTGCCAATGATCACATCTGTTTGGACCCTCTTGTTGCTGAAACTTGTGCAATTTTGGAAGCTTGAGAATGTTATTTTTGAAACGAATTGCCTCAATGCGATTCTTTTCATAACGGATCGTCCTTCACAATCCATTGGTCTGCAAAAAATATTATTAGGGTGATCCGAAAGTTTTGGTTCCTACGGCTAAAATGGAGGCTCAAATTATGATCAAATGCAAATTTCGCTACTCATCACCTTGCCAATTGGGCGTTTTCGTGCAAATGGAGTGCAAATGTTGATGCTAATCTCATTCACGTTTCTTGTTTTTTGTGAATGGGGTTTCCCGATTGTGTACTTTTTTTTTTTTTTTTTTTTTCGTTTGTCGATTTGTTAATGCAATGTTTAGTTTATCAAAAACAAAAAAAAAAAACACATAAATTTCACACAAACGCACACAGAAATGAACACATGTTTTTCACATAGACACAAGTACAAACGTTTTCACAAAGAGACAAATAAAAACACACACATGCACTAAAGTGTTTTGTTTTGATTTTCTTTTCTTTCTTTTTTCGGTTGGATTTTCAAGCACAAACGAAAAAGACGGATTCTTTGTAACACAGAATGATTGAGAATAATATCGCGAGTTTTAACTTCTAAAATAGTGATTTTAAGAGGATGAATCTTGGTCTTAAAAAAAATAAACAAACAAATAATTAAAAAAAAAACTACTATAGACGATCCTTGTTATATAAAGAGCATAAGAAGAACCTGTGAATTTAGTTCCAAGATGCTGAGAGTAGCAGAACACATGAACGAATCTTCAGGGGTTTCATTTGCTATTATCTATTTGCCCTCAAGTAAAGATTAAGCTGCTCGATCTCGACTTCGATATTTTAACCCTAAAAGAAACATCTTATTCAACACAAGCAAACCAAACCCGGTGCTCGCCAAAATTAGTGTCATTGCATAACAACTCTCAGTATTTCCCTCTCCAAGAACACCACTTGAGCTTCAACTGAAACCACAAAGGCGGAACCCCCAAAATACCCCTCGTCAACCTCGAATCAAACACGTCAAACTGCACGCGGCTCAACGTGTCCAGCGTAACCTGCGCAGCGACAGCTGGCAGCAGCACCGCACGTGCCTCAGCAGGCACTTTCAACTCACGGGCCTTCTTCAAATGCGCGTTCGCAACAGACGCAATCTCGAAAACAGCATTACACAAACCCTCACGAGAATCAACATGTATTCCATACTTCCCACCCTCATTCACCAAAAGCCCGTGTTTTTCCGCCACCTTTAGAGGTATGTAAGGCAAACAGGAGTTCCTATTTGCATGGTAAGGCAGCGACTTAAGCAGCAACAAAAGCCCGCTCGCTTTGCCGATGTGCGAGGCTGCATGATCCGCTACGGTGGAACTTATACCACCTGATTGAAGGGTCGAGTACAAAATGGTGGAAACTGTGTCCTCTGCATAACGCTCCAAATCCTCCACAGTTTCTTGAATATCGGTGACTTCTCTTTGTGCGTCTTTTATTCGAGCTTCGACGGATCTTTTTAGCCAGATTTTACTGACCTTGTGCTCGGATATTACTGAAGAGAGAGCTTGAGCGACTGGGTGTTCGATTAACTTGTTGGAGAAGATTTTGTCGATGGACTCTTGCCACCAAAGGAGGCGCATTAGACCGATTCTTGGATCGGAAGCAACGTCCATTGCTCTTGATGTTTCGACGTTGAATGCTCGGATTGCGAAAGCCGATTTTCGCATGTTTTGTGGGAGTTCGAGAAGGCATAGGTAGTTGTGGTAGTCATAGTTCCGTACTTGTTGGACGCAATATGAGAAAGCTGATCGTGCACCATTCGATGTTGAAACACTACTCATTTGATCGTATGCAGTATTTGTCAATCTATCTGCAAACGGTTAAAACTTACAATTTAATGGTGTAACTAACAGAATTATAAGAACCGACAAACATACTGTATCCATAAAAGGTGCCTCTTTAGAGACGGAAATATCATCCCATTGAATCAACGTATAGATGTATACATAAGTGGTATTACGAATTCCAAAACTGACACTACACAACTTCTTGTCTGAAAAATACAATTGCTTAGGCTTAGGAAATCCCGGGAAATTTTCCCCGATAGAGATACAATTATGTTATTATATTTGACCCTCTGATTGATGAACAGAACTGAAGATCAGACTTCTCGTTTGCATCGTATTTCACAACTAGAGGTGTTGGGATTCATTTTATTCAATTACACAAGATATTTAGTAGCTATTTTTATGATATAACAAGAAAAAATAAATTAATTAGCAAATATACGAGTATGGTAGAGTGATAGAAAGGTTAAATATTTGGCTGGAAGATGGAGACTTTCAGTACAGAACGGATCACATATTTATGATGTAGACAACAATAATTATTTACCCTTTGGCCTCGTTTGGTTGCCAAGATAAGATTAACCAGGATAAGATTGAATAATCTAATGAAACCCAATTTTATTGTTGGACCTTCGATGATCCAATAAAAAACATGCCTAGAAGGCAAGATAAACAATGATAACATAGTATTTGCGGGTCGACCCGGCAAGTTATTAGGGATACCAAACATCAAATAAAGTCCAATTATTTAGTTAATCATGGCTAATCTCCCCAACCAAACGAGGCCTTTATTTATTATCATCACAAGCTTCTATGTGTTCATTGCTAAAGAATGCTAGAGGATAAAATGTAATGAACACAATCAATCTCTTTTACACTGACGCTGTAAGTCTTCAGATATATATCTACCACTCGACTAAGTTCTCAACCAAAAGAAATAGTTATTACAAATAATATCATATCTCGATAAGATAGTATAAATCTTCCGATAAAATTGTCCTAAAAAACAACTGGAGCTTGGAAATGTACCCAACACACCGTAGTCTGTGAACATTTTCTAATTACCATGAACTGAAAACATGTAATCACGAGGTATAACGATCCGTAATAGCATCCCATTTAGCTAACAATCAACAAAATAACTCAATATAACGATGCATAGATTTTTCTCGCTACTCAACAGTTGTAAAAGACGACAAAGTAAGGTTTTACTAATACAAAGA
The DNA here is from genome assembly GCF_056151865.1 of Erythranthe guttata. Taxonomy (NCBI): domain Eukaryota; kingdom Viridiplantae; phylum Streptophyta; class Magnoliopsida; order Lamiales; family Phrymaceae; genus Erythranthe; species Erythranthe guttata. Next base: position 10,388,161 of record NC_142537.1, read on the forward strand.
AAACAACATCAAATTTATCAAATTTTGAAAGCTTGAGATTTTCTTCACAGAGCAGATGATTTAAACTAAAGGGAACACTGACACTATCTTCGTACACTTTAACTCTCTGCAAAATCGCAAAAATAGAAAGGAAAGAAATTTAATTCAATTGATAGAATCAGAAACAAGAACCACAAAACAGATTAAATTTTTCAATGCCCATTCTCTCTCTTACACCATGTGACCCGACCCAACCCAAAACAGAGATTTCCTTTTTTTTTTTCCATTTTCATTTCCTCATAATCCTTTATACAATTCAAGATAATTCTTACAGAATCAGGCTACATCAGCGGACAATTAGCAAAACCCAAAATGAAAACAAGTCAAAATCATGAACAGCAACAAGTAGTGCAAAAAGGGGTAACTATTTGATAAGAAATGAAAAAAGAGAAGGAAAAACCTGATTGAGTGTCGCGGAAGAAGAGAAATGGGCGGATAATCGAACTGAGAAATTGTAAACTAATAGTTGAAGATCGAAGTGGAAGGCCAAAGGGTTAAAAGGGTTTCTGGGTTGTGGCCTTGACAACAAGGCGGAGGAGGGGGGCCAATACGTTCATTTGTCTCGCATGCGATGTGGTACTTTAATTAAGGGATTGTGGCGTTTTTAGTACTTTTTTGTTTTTTTTTTTCTTTTTTTTTTTTTCATTTTATTGTGCTAATTTTATTAGCTCTTTAAAAAAAATACCAAATTTATAAGCTGAAGCCTAAAAAGACATTGGATGTTAATTTTCCATAATTACTCTTGTATTTCTATTAGCTAAAAAGTATTGGGAAAAAATGATGGTCATTTCTTAATTTTTTAGGACGACGGTGGGTAGATCTTTATCATTTTATACACACAATCACAATACATTGATGTGTGTGGATCAGTGGTAAAACTTTACCCAGTGTAGTTTTTGTTAGAATTTATTTCGTGCAGATATTAAATTATTTGTGTCAGATTCAGTTTTTCGTTACTGTTGCGTGAAGTGTTGCAACAGTTCGTGAAGCAGTTCGTAAAAACAGTAATAAACGAGACACAAATTTTAATGTGGTTCGGATACAACTGTACCCTACATCTACGGGGACCTGCAAATAAAATTTACTAATTTTTAGTTTTACGAATACAATAATAGGACTTAATCAAAATACAAAGACTCCCTCTTTGTTGACGCCGTTCTTGTATACTACGCTGAATTATAAATCTTCAATTTGCATCACGTCCCTTGCTCCGCACGGTTGAACTCCCTTCAACGCTGAATCCCTCAGTCGGCGGATCGATCTCCTCCCGAGATTTGTTTAAGCCCCTCTCCCGAAGAACCGATCTTCTTTTTGTATAGAAGAAGCAAACTTGTGATACTCGTTGAATCTTGGTGTCTTCACCACAAAGCCTTGAAGCCGATATATTTTCGATGAAAATCACGTATCACGATGGAGCAATAAAAACGAGAGGAAAAAAATATTTCTCTGAAATCTACTCTCGATAGAAAAACTCCGGAAGAGCAACAAAGAAAAGAGAATTATTTTTCTCTCCAAAAAGACGCACGAATAATAACACCAGAAGCTGCTTATATATTGCATCTTATGAGAAACCTGATTCACGTGAAAGACAAGAATTTCATCAGGAAAGGACTTCTCATATTACGTATAATAAAATATCTTCTTGACTTATCACCACACCAATTAATATAATATTAATAAAAACACCAAGGAAACAAATCTTCTTGATACGTCTTGCACAAGTCCAAGATTTGTTGGACTATTTCATATTAATAGGCTTCCATAATAAATAAAAAACAATTAATGACAAATTAAAGAATTCAAGTAAACAAGGAGACTTTCCTTTTGGTTTCACGGTAAATTAGGACTTGTTGCACAAGTCTTTACCCATCCTTTGTTTATTAGAATCCAAATAGATTCTAACAATCTCCCCCTTTGTCATTTATTGATTTTTGTCTTTTTCTCCCCTGAATAAAATACCTGAAAATAAAACAATCAGATGATAGACGGAAACAATAAAACCAAAGATCATCCTCAGCATTAAATGAACAGCTCATTATAATCATCTTTTTCAGCAACAAGAGTGGCATCAACTGCTGCAATAGTAAGTGCCACAGTTTCAGCAACTGTTCCCACAGTAGTGGCTTCGACAGGTGGTTCACAATGGAATCAGCTCTCCCTGCATGTGTTTCTCCCCCTGTAAATGATCCTTAGGCAGCTTCTCTTGTAAAATACTTCACTCTTCCCGTTGCTTACTTGGCTTGGTAGACTTGGAAGGCGACGTGGTATATCATCCACGTGATAAAAGACTCAGCAAATAACGTCAGCATTAGCTCCTCCTTTTATATTTTTGTGAAGAACTAAACCAATTAATGACAATAAACACAATATTAGAAAAAGTGAAATTCCTTCTATTTTGGATAAACACGTTCAGGTGTTAATATGGAGAGATAAACATCTCCATAGAATTCCACTTCGTGTTGTGGACTTAGAATCCCACGGAGATTCTACCAGTTTTCACCAAGTTTAGCATAGAAATAACCATCTTAGGACACATGGGAGCAAAGTTTAATGTCCCAAATTTCATGTAAATAATATTGATTTTTAAGTACAATTTGGCCTTCAAAATATGTTTAATCTCATTCTGCACCCTTAAAATGTAGTATTTTGGCACTTTGTATCCTTGAAATAATTTATTTTGCACCTTCAAAACACAATACACCCTGAATTGAACCTTTAAACCTTGATGAGGGCAACTTCAGTTTTTATTGGATTTTTTATCACAAAAAATATATTATATAAACCAAAAAAAGGGGGGGGGAATTCTTCAGTTGTTCTATTATCAAGTTATTTGAAAATAAATATTCTTACAAAAAATCAAATATTTTCAAATAATAAAACATCCCAATTAAATAATTTAGTGAGAAAATATAGTTTTTAAGTAACTCAATGTGTTTTTTTATACTTTATATTCTCAAAATTAGATTGGTGGGTAGAAGTAAATCACATTTTAATTTATTATTTGCACCTTGAAGAAGGAAGACTCAATAAAAAATGAAGTTATCACCATTAATTTTAAAAAATCGATTCAGTGTGCATTGTAAATGGTTTATTGTGTTTCGAAGTTGCAAAATACCATTAATATCTTTTAAGGGTGCAGAGTGTCAAAATGCTACATTTAAAGGGTATAAATTAAACTGGGACTAAGCCAACTCAAATTAGAAAATAAATGGTAGGCTATGTTTGATAAAATTAAGCACTGAAAATTGAATGTTGAATATCCATATGAACAATTAAAAGCGGTGTCTTAATACTGAATGTTGAATGCTGAATGTTTATGTTTTTTTGATAATTGTATCACTTTTATAACTAAATGATGTAATTTTACTATATCGTCCTTCAAAACTGTTCAATTCCATTTTACGAATTTGAATTCAATAATATTTAACTAAATATTTTTTTATCTTGTAAATATTAGATCATATTCTTAGTATGACATAAATATATAAACAATATAAATCTCGATTTTCACCAAAATATCTCGTTCCCAAAATATCCAGAAAGAACAATTTTGTAATCTTCTTTCACTCTTATGATTACAATTTTCTCAATTATAGAAGTTTTTTACTCATATTTGGGTTTGATGAAAATTCATTAATGAGGGCATGGGTTCTATATTTGATAAGAAAAGAAAAATAGAAAGATGAGTTAAACATGAAACAGTTAAATCTCAACAGGGATAAAATAGTTTAAAATCCCTTCAGTGTAGTGCTGAATGAATAAGTCTAATTTTTTGGACTTAATCGGTCAGCAATGAATTACTTCATTCGAAGAATTGTATCAAATATACTCTGAACAATATTGTGCTGACCGAATAAGTAAATTTTCCTATTCAGAGGCCATTAAGCACTAATCAAACATAGCCTAAGATGAGAGTCGTCATTCTATTTGTTAGTATTCTATATATATATATATATATATATATATATATATATATATATATATATATATATATATATATATATATATATATATATATATATTACTTTTAATTCAACATAATATTAATAAAATATTAAATAAGCTACGGGAAATATAACTTTATTACTTAATGTATTTCTTAAGTATATTCGTGATGCATATCATTCCAGTCGATTGTAGTGGATATTACTTTTTAATCATCATTTTGTTTCCTTGAACATCAATTTTTGTGAAATGTCTTATTTCATTTTGTATTATTTTACTTAAAAGTTTTGCATTCTTCTCCATGTTTTTGTGAGGGGTATTGAAAAGTTATTGGCTCCCACATTATTTAACATCACCGTAATTTAAATGGTAAATGGTTACCTGTGGGTATCTGGTTCTGGTATTTCGATATGATTTTTTAATCGTTTTGGTATGGTTCGAGGTTGAACTATATTAAATGATAATGGTTCTGGTATTACATTTTTTCGAATGTATCCGCTCCGCTGCCATCCCTAGGTAGATCTTTACCATTCCATACACCTAAACAAACACACATCCACATTTGTGTATGTAGATCCGGTAAAACTTCACCCAGTGTAGTCTTCAACGGGTGTAGCAAAGACATTACCGTATTAGGACATATAGGAACAAAGTTTGATGTCCCAAATTTCATATAAATAATACTGATTTTAAAGTACAATTTGGACTTTGATGCAATTCAAAATATGTTTAATCTCATTATGCACTCTTAAAATGTAGTATTTTGGCATTTTGCACCGTAGAAAAAAAATAATTTTGCACCTGAAAATACAATCAACTATTCACGATGCACCTTGGCAGTGTGCATTGTAAATAGTTTATTGTGTTTCCAATGTGTAAAATGCCATTAATATTTTTTTGAGGGTGTAAATTGCCAAAATACTACATTTCAAGGATGTAAAGTGGAATTAAGCCAACTCAAATTAGAAAAAATGTTAGATGAAAGTCGTAATTCTATTTGTTGGCTTTCAAACCAAAACTTAAATCAGTGCGATTGGAGTTTAGAAAAAAAAAAAAAAAAAAAAAAGGGCTTGATCAAAATGTAATGTTGTTGTTTTGAAATTAGAAAGCTATTGCATTTTGGTTATGATATAACCGGAATTTCGTGACATGACGAATACAAAAGTTGTAGATTTTTTTTTTTGGTTGCCTTTTCAACACAACTTGAATCCATTAAAATCGGATTTCAGATGACAACACTATGATCAAAATGGTACACTACATATATTTAATTTTTCATAAGTTAACTATTGGTTTCTCAGAGGTTCTGTCAAATTTTTGAATTTATGATATAAATCAAATTAACACACGTGACAAACGAAAAGCTTCTCGATCAATTTCATGTCTTTCTAATTCACCCAAATCGGAATTTTAATGAAGTTATGATGAAAATAGTACACACCAACTCTATCAAGTTCTCCATAAGTTCACTGTCGAATTGTGGCTATAATCTAATTCAATTGTTTTTTAAATGCAAAACATAAAAACTTGTTGATCTATTTGTTAAATTTCTAAAGCAACTTGAAACATTGAAATTTATATTTGGATGAAGTACTTATGATGAAAATGTTACACTCTCTTCAACTTTTTTCATAATTTCACTATATATTGAAAAATGTTCACTGCGAATTTCGACAATAAAAAACATTTTGATAAATTCACTATCGATTTCAAAATGTTCTGTTTACTATCAAATTTTGACATTTAAAGGGACAAAAAAGGTAACCGCGACCAGAAGTTTATGGTAAGTTTACAGTTAAACTTAAAAGAAGGGGACGGCTAAAATAAACACCCTTTATTTCTCACTTCAATACCACCAACATAAAGAATAGAAAATAAATAAATAACGACATTAATACCCTTAATAAAATTAATACCACACAAATTTTGTATGTGGTATTAATTTTTATTAAGGGTACTAATGTCATTATCTATTTATTTTTTATTTTTTATGTTGGTGGTATTGAAGTGAGAAATAAACGGTATTTGTTTTAGCCGCTCCCTTAAAAGAAACCAACAAACATGGAAGTTTCAGAAATCATTCTACAAGAACTAGTTACCTTTCATTCAAGCGCTACAAAGTAGAGTAATACGTACCAGGCTTAGGGGGAAAAAAATGTACTGTATATATAAGTCGCCAGAAATCGGCACATAACATTATTAACCAGAGAAGTAACACGACACCCCCCGGGAAGTGATTCTATGTACTTGCTATTCGAGTGCATGTATATTTTCATTATGACTACATAAGTGTATGCAATGCAATATATCATCAAGCAATGTCCAATGCAAACAATTGGTTAATTTACAACAATTCAATAAAGTATATAAAATCCACTTAATTTCAGAACGAAGGCTTTAATCTCTCCAACAACATCCCTGCTTCAACAAATCCACCAAGTGGCCCTAAAGACGAGTATTTTAACTCTTTCCATCTGTTTTAATAAGATTATATATACCATCACATTTTCCTCGAAAAAATTAAATTTGGAAGTCGAGATAAAATATTATATTGTTACCTGGGAATAAACGGAAGTGCCAAACAGTGAAGATGCAGGTGATCGATACTATTGAATGGAGGCTGGTGGAACCCAAATCTGATCAAATCGAAATTTGTGAACCTTAATTCATTTTTTCCCAATCTTAAATACGAGTTCGTAAAATATCAAATTGCTTGCAAACGTTTGGCGATTTTTGCTTGATTAATTGTGAGATTTTTGCATTCACATTTAGTACTGCATAATTGTGAGAAATTCGTAAATATTACTAATCAAGGACTTCATATCTTAATCACTTTTATTAATTTAAATTGTTTTAATTATGCATTTAAAATCATAATAAAAGAAAAATCAATTATTTATAAAAGGAAATGAAGATTGAATTGTGCGAAATATAGAAGAAGCATACCTATACTCCTTTGCCTGAGGTGCATCTCTTTGCAATAGGGTTTGACCAACATTTAACATGTGACTGACTACAAGTACAACAATGCGAAATCAAACATATGAAATAATTTATCCTAAACAAAAAAAAAAAAAAAAACGCACAAGTCCCAAAACAAGAAGCACGACCCGATTCTTGTTACCTAACGTGTAGTCTTCAGATCTCTTGTGAAGGTCGTTCACTGTTGGAATGTGCTCAATCGGAATCACCAAGTAATGCCTAATTCCCAAATAACGGTTGTTTGTAAGAAAATAGCAGTTATTGATAAACGACCAATGTCCTTAATAATGTTTCCCATAATATAAAAAAGATAAAATATTGCGTTAAAGAACTTAGTCGATGCTAACCTAAATAGCATGTTCATATCTTGAAAGACAATTCACGAAAAGAGTTTTTAATAATTTGAATTTTTTTGTAAAAATGGATCTACGTAACAAGCTTAATGGACTTGTTCCGAATTTGAAATCTTTAGTTTCGAATTCATCAATCTAAATGAAGTTCTAGTGTAGGAAATCATTTAATTGCTGTATTTTATAAAAATCCAACATCACCACCATTTTGTCTGTACTAATAATCAATCGGGAACTCGTGAAAAAGAACAAGATAAACACCTTCACAGTTCACAGTATATTCCTTCGACAGTCAATTGAATTAATCAAACACGTAACGATTTGCATAACAGATAATAAAAATGATAAAAATGAAACAAACAAAAAACAAGGGTATAAATAATTGACCTGAACGCAGATGGATTAATATCTTGAAAAGCAATAACTTTATGATCCTGCTTAACTCAATAAAGAATATTATTACTTTTCAAGAATATATACACACATGTATATTTATTTATCAATAAATACGTACAATGTAGAGAGAGAGAAAAAACCCGAGACCTGGTGAAGGAGGATGGTGGATGTTGAAGAGCGGGCGATTTGGCAGAAGATACACGACGATGCCGCCATTGCCACACTCGTACCAACTGCTTTACTTATTCCACTATTCGATGTTTTTTTTTATAAATTAAAAAAAAAAATGGCTGTACAATACTAGCAATAATCTAAGTTAGAGGGTGTTCAAAATATATCACATGATAATTTAAAAGCTTATAAATTATCAAGAAAGGTAGTTGTTAAGATAATTGCTGTGCCCGGAAATCTAACAAATTTAATAAAATATTCATCCTAAAATACTTATTGTTCGTTCATTTTCAGTAGTCTGAAGACTCGACTGAACCAATCCCATCATTATTACAAATAATTGTCTGAAAATAAGGTGCAACTGAGTTAGGTCAATTTTAACATAATATAATCGGATCGATAATCTCATCCCATAATCCAATTTAGTTGGCAATCTACAAAATAACTTAATGCAGTAGAACCTGGATAAATTAATACTCGATAAAATAATAACAATAATTTATTACGGTCCCGACTTGGTAAAAATGTACTAAATTATTAACTCGATAATTTAATATTTCGCTAAATTAATAGAATTTTGCCAGTCGCAACTGCATTAATTTGTAATGGCTTCTCATTTCCCAAAAATTGTAAAAAAAAACAATTTAAGTTTCACAACAGAAAATTAAAATTACAATAAAAATTATCAAATTTTGAATTCTTAAAAGTTTTCTTCACAAAGCAAAGCAGATGATTTAAAACAGACTATACCCAATTTTTTGAAGAAAGACCGATAATTATTTACACAAATATGATACATTAGCAAAACCCAAAGGCAATAACAAGTCAAAAATCATAATCAGCTATAACTAGTGAAATTAAAGTAAATAAATTATAAAAAAAAACATGTGGAGTTGGGAAAATGGTGGAATAAGATGAGAAACGAAAATGAGAGGGAAAAACCTGGAGAATCAAAAGAAGGAACTTTGGGCAAAGCTGCCGGTCAGCCGCCGAATGCTTCCGATGCCGGACGGGAGCGGAGTAACGGCAGTCAACGACGGCGGAGAGAAGTTCTGAGAAGGCCGCCAATTCGATCTCTATTCATCGGCGACAATTTCTTCGTTACTTATTCTCGGGTAGTTGCTTTGTAATTGATATAGTCAACTTTTTAAAATTTTTTTTTTTTAGGAAATTGATATAGTCAAGTCAACTAATGTTACTGAGTCAATGGATTTTACCGATTCATCTACTCTTTAACTCTTAAGTCATGTTAGAGCATGTACATTGGGCTAGCTAAAAATCCCTCTCCAAACAGTGGGGTCCACGTGCCACACACTCAATTTCATTCACTTTATCATCTCTTTAAAAATGGGTCCCACATTTATCACTTTCCAAATTAAAATTGCTCCAATGGGTATATTTTGTTGCTCTCCAAAATACTCTCTAAATATTAAACTATAATAAAATATTCACTATCAATATAAAAAAAATACATATTAAAATTTCAAGATTTTATATTTAATAATAAAATTGATATAATTAACTTGACTTTGAAATTAGGCTAATTTACGGAAAAGAATTTATCATTTAATCATGTTGTGATTTACGTTAGTTTATTTTTTTTTTTTAATTTTCTATAATATATAAAAACTAATTAATAATATGAAAATTTAACAACTAACATAAATTGACATAAACATTAATAACACAAATGATTACAGAAGAGTTGAATAACATTGTTGGAACATCTCTCCAACTAATAGAAGACATCGATAAAAAATTAAGTTTAATTAGTATTTAAAATTTATAATATTTCAGTTATCATTTAAATATATAAATAAATTTTAGTTCAAAAATAAAAATAAAAGAATTGATAAATGATATAAAAAAATATTGGTAAAAAATGAACAAATGATACATAAATAAAAATAAGTTGCAAATTTTAAAAAATGGACCTATACATTTTACAGAATAAACAAGAATAAAAAATGTATGGGGCCCCACCTTTTATTGCTACAGGACTCAATAACTGTGGCCAGCCATTTAAAGGCTGGCCAAATGTAGCTAGGCCTATTGAGGGCTATTGAGTGCCATTGCACCATTATTTACTCTCCAAATTTAGAGAGCCTAAAAAATCTGACACTAATGGGCTTTTAAGGAGTCCAATGTACATGCTCTTAGAGCATCTTCCATCCATCTTTATATCCTATATTTTTCAACTAATTGTGATGTTTTTAACCTCCCAACTTAAATTCCTAAATCAGTATTATACCTAAAATTATGATAATATAGTTTTAGTCTCCCATTGTCGTCAAACCACATATCACCATATTACCAAATCCTATATTTTCACCAAATTTTTTTGTTAAGAAATTTGCAACTCCCACCCTACCACTAATTTACCATTTTTTTCACCAAATCATATTTTTTAATCAAATATAGAAATTAAAATAGGATTTGGTGTAATTAACACCATTTTATAATTATCATATAAAATTATTATATTAACTAATTTAATGTAATTACCAATTTATACATATTTATAGAAAATATATTAGTGTTAATTAATGAATTAGTGTTCAAAAGATAAATACATTATTTATTATTATTATTATTATTATTAAATAAATATAAATATGTTTGGCTCTAATAAGTTATATATTTAAACAATAAATATGTTTATTATCAAAAACCAACAAAAACCAACAAAAACATAACATTATAACGTAACATAATAAATTACAAGACAAATTATATAAATGAAATACATATAAACTACTTAGCACGTTTTTTTTTTCTATTCTAGCCAAAATAAAATTTTATTGATTCAAAGGGGCCTCGTTAAAACTTTGTTTGGCTTAACAAGGAAAGAGTACCCCTTATTCTCTAAGATTAATAGTTTTGACTATCATAGTTCGAATTAGAGAAATGTCCATCGCCAGTAGGTTTGCCATAGTTGCATTCTCTGTTGTTGTTTGGAGATTCCGGGACGTAAACATCTTCATCACTTGGTCCACTTCCCTCTCCACTAAGATTCAAATTCCTAGCAGCTCCTGACCTGCTTCCCCTATCAATGATGCCTTATTTCTTATCACTCCAGAATTGTTTACTAAAGGGTATGAGAGTACTCAAATCTACTCTCATAACCTCCATATCTTGTTCAAAAGCCTTTAATTTTAGTTTTTTCCCTAGTGTCTATTTTTTTCTGCTTAAGGCTCGCCAATAAATGTGAACGCACGCTTCTCTTTTTCTCTGCATATCTAAGTACTCTTCATGCTGTTTTTGCATAAGATATTGGCTCTTTCCAACACTGTTCATCATCTCCTGCCACATGGGATCCTTTTCCTTTGTGAGTCTTTTTTTTGTTTTCGCTCCTTTCATTCCCCTTGGTCAGTCCTGTGAGTCACTATGTCCAAGAGAAGATGATGAACTATCTCCAAGAGGAGATAAAATACCGTGTTCAATGGGAGATGATGTACTCGGCTGAATAGGTTCAACCCATTTCACATGAAATTTTAATATTTTCCAAGCATGATCAAACTTAAATGGTTGAATTTTCATGGGTTCTTTAATGATATATAGTTCTTTGGCATCCGCAAACTGTAAAAGGTTAGTAATAAAAATGTTTATTGGGAATAAATTATAATGAACTATTTTTAAGTATTAATAAGACATATACTTACAATGCTTTCAGCATTGCCACCACTCTGGTTCCGAGCTGTAACTTGAATAAGTGCTGCCCGGAACAATGTGCACGAAGAAGCTATTTTGTCGAACCGAGAACTTAACGACCTAAAGTTTTTGTGCTCAAAATTGTTTACATCAACAGCTTCGTGGTTGTAGTAGTTCTGTATTTTCGCCCACAAATCGTCTTTGCTCTGATATGTTCCGACCGCACTATCAGTTGAATGATGTATATATGCATTACAAAGAATCTCGTCCTCAATTACCTTGAATCCAAGACCCCTTTCACTCATATTCTTTTTTAGAAATACTAATATTATTTGTCTTAAGGAAAATATGGTGAGAGTATGATTTTGAGTGGCTAAGAACATAATAATTGTATAGTACATATAGTAAATAATATTATGAAAGTTCACCGAAATGACGACACGATTTTGTGACAACAAATTAATAGTTTCTGCCAACTGAAATCCAATACACATTAAAAGTTAAGGCAACACAGTTTTTGCTAAATGCCAAAACATGAATGACAACACATTAAAAGCTACACAAATTCTATAGAGCCACAAGTTTCCTGCAACATATAGATGTTAGCAAGTGCTATGGATCCCACTAAATTAAATTGCATTATTTTATTAGTTTCTACTTTTAAAACCATCTATATGCTAATAAGTTTACCAATTTATCCGAATATTTTATGTGGTACATATAAATTTTGAAAATAAAGTTATTATTTTCTACTTTTGAAACGAATTGAATAAAGTAAAATCTATTAAAGAACCTCACAATAAATTGTCTATTTTTTTTCTCTCTTCTTGTTAGTAAATCTTTATGAGAAAGAGCTAAAAAAAATACGTCAAAATTGCAAGAATACGAAGATGCAAAAAACAAAAAACTATAAATAAAAAGTAACATATGAAGAGACAAAGACATGAAGCCCATATCTGAGATAGGGCCTATATATTGATTTGAGATAAAAATCATTGAGAAGAGTATGTCTTGCAATGATTTAAGTGGTAACTTGCAACTAGTATTCTATAAGTTAATGATGGTGAAGGTACTACACATCAAACCAGTACACATCAAACAATGAATCACAAAGTAGGACCATCTCACCATATTTCAAGCCAATCATCTTCATCCACCAATGAATCTGATCCTGAAGATTCTTCAAACGAGTTGATATTCAAACTCGAAACTCTAATCAGCTTTGTTAAAAAAAATTGCCGTCATATCGTCAAGGTATTTGGTGAAATTTATCGGAGAAATCCAAATGCAGAAGACATTGAAAAGTTGTTACAAGTTGTAGAATCTCGTGGTTTTCCTAGGATGCTGGGGAGCCTAGATTTCATGCACTGGGAGTGGAAAAATTACCCAACAGCTCATGCGGGGGCATACCGTCGACGCAACAAAAAATGCACTATCATACTTGAAGTAGTGGCATCGCATGATACTTGGATATGTCATGCATTCTTCGGCCTCCCAAGTACAAATAACGATGTTAATATCCTACAAAAATCAACTCTATTTCAAGCATTAACCAATGGTACATCTATACCAGTTAATTATTCAATCAAAGGTAGGAATTATGATGTCGGTTATTATCTAGTTGATGGTATTTATCCTAAATGGTCAACTTTTGTACAAGCCATTCGTGTACCCAAATGTGCGAAATAAACTTATTTCGTACATAAACATCAATCATATCGCAAATATGTAGAACAAGCATTTGGAGTTCTTCAAGCTCGGTTCGCAATTATTAGAGGATCAGCTCGATTCTGGAAGAAAAAAGACTTACATGATGTCATGTTTGCATGGATTATTATGCACAATATGATAGTTGAGGAGGAACGTAGTGGATATCTAAACGCCATTCTTGACTATGAAAGTTCACCCACTGTCCCTATAGCTGAACTTTCAAGAGATATAAATAATACGAAATATGTTAGTTATTTTAATCGACATCGAAATCTGATAAATCAAGGAGAACATAATGAACTAAGAAGAAGGCTCGTAGCACATTTGTGGGATAACGTGACCAACTAGATGATGTTGAAGATGATGATGGTCATGATGATGATGGTGAATGAGACCCTATGCCAATAATGGGTACTCTTTCCTTGTTAGGCCAAACAAGGATCTGCCCCTTTGACCTTCAAAATTATCGATGTAATAATTTGTTTTGGCCAAAAAAATGTTATAATATTTTTTATTTTTTAAATCGTGTTGTAATATTTTTATGCATTTAGTTATGAAATTATTGTTTATGTGTGGTTTTATGATATGTATAATAATTTACGTCGATTTTCATTCATGTTTCAATAGTTTTTTAAAATTTAATATAATTCTAAGATTATATAATCAATAAAATTATTACTTATAATCGGATCTATAATCAATATTTTTTAAATTAAAATAAACTAAAATTATGATTAACATTAAATTTATAATTTTGTGATTTATTTTATGAAATACCATGGGAGACCAAACCAAATGTTATTCTCTATAACATAGGAAAATGGGGAAATATTATTATTTTATTGTTTAGTGTAAAATTTGATGGAATTGGTGGGAGACCAAATACACTATTTCATCACCAAAAGTAGTGAAATCGGACGGAATGTATAGGAAATAGTTTTTTTTGGAAAGTTTTCAATTTTTTTTAAAGTAAAAAATGGGTTCTAATTTCCGTTCCAAAAAAATCGGAGATAAAAAATTCATTCTGATTTCGGAATGCCTCAGAAACGGCGGAATTTTGAAAATTTTGGAAATTACATTAGGTTATAATATCTTGTTCCAAATTCGGAAATAGCGCAAATTTTCACAATATTTTTTATTTTTTTTTGAAATTTTGCAGGAAAATGTACGAAAATTCAAAAGAGAGTTCGACAAAACGCAATAAACAAAAACACATGTAGGCACACCAAATTGAAATATAGATTTTTTTATAAGGAAAAATGCACATAAAGTTGTTGATAGCAATTAATAAATTTTAAGGTTTTAATTTACTTGATCCTTCGGTATTTATATTTTTCATATAATATATACCATATGTAATATTATGGGATTAAAAAATATATCATAAAATTATATTATATATTTCAAAAAACCATAGAAACATTCGGAACTAAAATCGGATCGGAAATTGGAATATCCAATAATTTTATCTACAATTCCAATTTCGTTCCAAATAAATTCAGAAGAAACGAAAATTGGAACTTCGGAAATTGGAATGAAAAATACGGTTCCAAATTCGGATATTTTCGAAACGGAATTGGCGGATTTCGGAAATTCCATTCCGATTTCCACCCCTATTTAAGGGGTTTTTATGCATAAGTCTCTAGCCAATCATCTTTCTTATTCTAGGTTTAGCGGTTATATCTCTTTTGCCAATAAGCCCATTCATTTAATATGTATTATAAACTATGCTGCACGGACACTTCTAAAAGGTGAAGAGTCCCCGTATCTGACACCTGGACACCTGGACACACCCAGACACTTCTCGGACACCCGTGTCGGGCCGTGTCGTAATTTCGCTAAAAGTAGGACACCCGTGTCGGGCAGTGTCCACAATTTAAAAAAAGTTAGGACACTTCTCTGACGTTTTAAGAGATAACTCTAATAAAAAAAAATGCGCATTTTCTTTTCTCTGTAATACACATTTCCTCTATTTTCTTTGTAAGTTCACCCAAAACTCCAAAAGTCTAGCATGCGACGGCGACCAAGAACACGAGCATCAAGGGCGAGCGGTTCTCTTATGCGATGACGACTTATACATATTTTCTACAATTTATAAATGTACACCTATATTTTATTTATTTATAACTATACCCCTATATTTTTTATATTTACGCGTATCCCCCGCGTGTCCGTATCCTAATTTTTTGGAAATGCCGTATCACCGTGTCCGTATCCGCGTATCGCCGTGTCCACGTATCCGTGTCCGTGTAGCATAGATTATAAATAAAGGAAAATTTGCTAGACACCCCTTATTTTGGACTTATAATGGTAGAGATCATAGTTGCTAGATGAATATAGGTATAGGTCATTTGACCCAAAAAATAATATAAATAAAATAAAATAATTAATATATATATTGACACAAACACCCTCAATTAATAAGAAAACAAATCTCATATATCCCCTCTCTCCAATCTCACGTTTCTCTCACCCTATATTTAATCCATCATCTCTCTCCATCTCTCTCTCTCTCTCTCTCTCTCTCTCTCTCTCTCTCTCTCTCTCTCTCTCTCTCTCTCTCTCTCTCTCTCTCTCTCTCTCTCTCTCTCTCTCTCTCTCTCTCTCTCTCTCTCTCGTTCTTTTCCGTTCTTTTTTTCTTTTCTTTTTCTTTATTTTTTATGAAGAAATATTGTAGAGAAGGAAAAAACATGGATGTTTTTAGATTATGAGATGATTTCTTGGTGCAATAATTAAAGAGGACAACAAACATCCCCTCCCCTCTCCTAAAAAAAATTCAAAAATCCAAAATTCTAGCCAAAATTCGCATTGTGTCTCCCGTATGTAGAACATTCCTATCGTTTGTTGTTAGCAATTTCCGTTTGCAGGTTAGTTCAACTTCGTTTGTTGTTTGAAGAATTGCGTTTGTTGTGAGATTCGATTTCTCTGGTTTACAATTTGCAAGGTATGTCTTAAGTTACATTTTACAAACACTTTGTTTAATGTGTTTGATGTTTGCAACGTGTTCCATAAAAAAAAAATTGTTGATGTTTTTAATGATGATGTTTATTTTTTTCAGTTTAATGTTTGCATTTGGCGAAGTATAAGAGTTTATTGCTTGCAATTCAATAATGCAGGTTATGCTGAATTTTTTTCTTCAGTTTGCTGTTTGCATTTAGAGAACTCATAGGTAATTTTTTGTTTGCAATTTAATAATGCAAATTTTGGATTTTTTTTTTTCAGTTTGGTGTTTGCATTTAACGAAATCATAGGTATTTCGTTGTTTGTAATTCAATAATACAAAATCTAATTTTCACTTTGCTATTTGAAGTGCACAGCGTCGTCATAGGCGTCGTAGGAGTTCCCGGAGTCATTAGTATCATTTTTAGAGTATGAGCTTGTAAAATAAATTGTATATTTTTTTTATGAATTAATTTAATTTTTAGTTAATATTTTGAAAAGAGATTTTTGGGAATTTATTTTGATAGAGAGGTTTTTTGGGATTTGATTTGATTTTAACCAAGTGTATTTTTGCACAATAAATATTATTAATTTATTAGAACATGAAAATTTTGACTTGGATCTAGACACATAAATTATAATATAGGGGACCTATAGCAAATTGCCCTTATAAATAAAGGTAAAATTAATGTATATGACAAAATTACCCCTAACCCTTTAAACCCTAGTAATTGTACATTCGTCGATAGTTATTGTTGCCGATAGTTATTGAACTGTTGTTGACAGTACAATTACTGTAAACACAATAATATTACCATCAACCACATCAATATTATTCTTTTTTCCCTTTTTATTGTCAACTACATCAATATTTGTTTTTATTGCTTTTTTTTTTTTGATTTGTTGACCGATTAACGTAGTAATATTATTGTCTACTATTGTTTATTGTAAAAACAATAATATTACTGCGGGTGACGGTAATATTACTCTCTTTGCATTAATATTACTGTGGTTGACATCAGTATTACTGTCAACCACATCAACATTAATTATTTTGGATTTTTATTATGTTTGCCTTTGTTGAACGGTTTGAAAGACTTTTATTTAACTTTATGCGGAAAACCTTAATCACAGAATCTTGAAATCAAATTCATCTCAAGAACACAATCACATAATAGGGATTATCGACATACCGTTCACCATGGATTTCGATAGAGATGATGAACAAGGATGATAGCAATCTACAAGGCGAGCCTAGCCAGGCCTCCTCTGAGTCTCCTTGTGAGAACCTTATTCGTAGCACACCTTATTCTCTATATCTCTCTAATATCACAACTCACTAAGTATTTCTGTAATTGATGGAATTCTCAAATTGCGTTTTATGGTTGAGGAGAAGAGCTGTGGAATTCTTTTATAGACGAGAGAAGAGGGCCACGATTGATTTGTAACGGCAGAAGACAAATCCCACCCATCATGGTCTTTTATTGCCATCAACGTTACAAATCGATTACCATAAAATCACCTTAATACCATAATGAATTACCCACAATTTAATTAATTAAAATAAAAGATTAGTGGACCAAAAAATAAAACTTTAAAAAACGTAAAGCTAACATTCTCCCACTTGGTCCACTGAATCGATTAAGAAAAATAGTTAAAAAAAAATTATTTGACTCGGTGGGTTCTTCATACAAAACATTTGACACGTGATCACGATTTTAAAAGAAAATTAAGGTGATTACCATAATAGGTAAATAGAGTACTTTAATATTAGAACTAGTTTGAGTTATTAATGTGAATCATAGCGGTTATATGATTCATTCATCATATTCCCTTCTATGTATCACGTCACTAATAACCCTTACTATTCTAATCCATAATAGCCCCTTTAATTTTGTCTTGTTAGGACAAACCCTGTTAAATCCAAATATAATATGTGCACACATAATTGGAAACAGGAAAACATAAACATTTGATTAAATAAATTAAGTGTCAATTACAATCATAACTCACAAAATCATGGATTGCTAAAAAGACCCATTCTAATAACATGTTCCTCATATGTCTTTATAGGCAATCCCTTGGTTAATGGATCAGCAACCCTAAGAGTTGTACTTAAATTTTCTATTGACACTTGTTGTTTCTGGACTCTTTAACAACCAAGTACTTAAGATCCATGTGCGTGGATCCACTTGAATACTTTCCATTCTTAGAGAAGAAAACGGCTGCGGTGTTATCACAATATATCTTCAGAGGCTTAGCAATAGAGTCAACAGCCTTAAGCCCTAAGATAAAATTTCGCAACCATAGTGCATGACTCGAGCCCTCAAAACATGCTACAAAGTAAGCGTCAATTGTGGAAGAAGCAATAATACTTTGCTTTACACTCTTCCACGAGATTGCTCCACCAGCTAGTAGAAATACAAAGCCCGATGTGGACATTTTACTATCTAAACAACCAGCAAAATCGGAGTCTGAATAACCAATAACCTCTAATTGGTCCGATCTCCTATAAGTAAGCATGTAATCCTTTGTTCCTTGAAGATACCTCATAACCTTCTTTGCTGATTTTCAATGTTCTATCCCCGGGTTACTTTGATATCTTCCAAGTACTCCCACTGCATAACTAATATCTGGTCTAGTACACGTTTGTGCATACATCAAACTTCCAACTGCTGATGCATATGGAATCAATTTCATTTTCTACTTTTCCAAATCATTCTTTGGACATTGCTTTTCATTTAATTTATCACCTTTCATGATAGGAGCATTAATGGCTGAACAAAACTGCATATTAAATCTTTCAAGAACTCGATTGATATATCCTTTCTGAGACAAGCCTAACAATCCTC
Organism: Erythranthe guttata; assembly: GCF_056151865.1. Lineage (NCBI taxonomy): Eukaryota > Viridiplantae > Streptophyta > Magnoliopsida > Lamiales > Phrymaceae > Erythranthe > Erythranthe guttata. The sequence goes on from NC_142537.1 coordinate 10,407,197, forward strand.
GAGATCGATCTCTAAAGATCTCTATCCCAATAACATAATTTTCCTCACCCACATCAACCATCTTAAAAGTCTTGGAAATATAATTCTTGGTTTCGTGAAGTAAACCAAGATCACTACTTGCTAGTAAAATATCATCCACATACAAGACTAAAAAGATAAACTTGCTCCCACTGACCTTTAGATATATACACTGATCAACAGTGTTTTCCTTAAATCCAAAGGAAGTAATGGTATCATTGAATTTTATATACCATTGTCTAGAAGCTTGTTTAAGTCCATATATGGATTTCTTAAATTTACAAGCCAAGTGTTCCTTTCCTTGTTTCGCAAATCCTTCAGGCTGGTCCATATAGATATCTTCATCTAAATCACCATTCAGAAAAGCTGTTTTCACGTCCATTTGGCGCAACTCCAAATCATAATGAGCTACAAGAGCCATAACGATTCTAAGAGAGTCTTTCTTAGATACTGGAGAGAAAGTTTCTCTAAAATCAATGCCTTTTTTTTTTAGTGAAACCTTTGTCCACTAGTCTAGCATTAAATCTTTCGATATTGCCCTTAGAGTCACGTTTGGTCTTGAAGACCCATCTGTTAGAGTAGGTGACCAACAAGCCAACATGTGGTTGTGGTCTTTCGTATTTATTATGGTAAAAAACGAACCTTTTTCGTATTAATGATAAAACACCTTGGCATTCTATATCTTTGTCCCTTTGTCACAAGCATAGATATAGTCCTTACAGTTATTACAAGTACTAGTAATTGATCGTTAGGATCGTGAGATATTTACTTAAGTATTATAACTGTTAAACGTGTTCCTAGTCGAAGGGTTACGCCACCAATGAGGATATCGGCCTTTCCCATTAAGAGACTAGCACTTAGTGTATGTGTACTGCATCTCATCAGTAAACGGTATTGTGATATCGGCATACATAAGCTAAGTGGGTGCTCGTAACTTGACGAGTTCACTGAACTCCCTCACCCTAGAAATCTCTAAGTGGTTCCCCATAATCGAGTAGAGATATCAATTGTTAAGTTGTACACCATTAGTCCTTATGACCTAGACATCACCGTGACTTCACTAGAGGACCAGCTATAACGTGACCTGTCCCTGAGTTCCACCGAGGACCATCCCAAGGGCCAGTGTTCGTGCAGTCCGAAATCTAGTGGGAGGTCTGTGCATTGTAGTAGGGGATTCGATCGCTAGAAAATTCTTGGATGTCCTGTGTGTTCTCATAGTTTGTAATCTCTCCAAGTCTCTGGCCAGAGCTCACTAAGTGATGATTAGAGAATTGGAATATCTAAGTCATGCATGTAACGATTACAACACTTAGAACGATCGCACGATCATTGAACAAATAAAGAGGTGTCGATGAACCAATGCCTCTAGTTCAATCGGGACATATGAATCAAAGGGATCGTACTGTACGTTAACTATATCTGAAGGTTCTTGCAGGCACTTCATTTGTATCTAGGGAATCATGACGCGTAGTTGCTAGACGCCAATCTTGATTCGTTGGGTGATTAAGGTTAAACGAGTTTCATCTTAATCGTAACTCTAAGGGACGAGTTTTGACCATAAAGGGTTGTGGTCCCACGGCTAGCTTACACCTGAACCATCGAGGGTCACACTGCTCGTGCACATGAGATCTTTGAATAAACGGTCAAAGGTAAAAATGGTTTATCTTTGCATGATTGGAAGTCAATATGATTGGGTCCAACATTCGTAATTTGGAATTATGAATGAGAATAAGAAAATAAAAAGAATTGGGTTTCCACATTAGTGGACTTTCTAAATCGGGAAGTTTCCAAATTTAGAAAGTGCACTGAATTAGGGTTTCCACTTTTGGAAAGTTGGAAATCGAGAGTTGGCACTCGTAATGACGAGGACATTATAATGATTCTGAAAATGTGATCGTTACAATTTTCCGATCATCGAATTGAGAGAGACGAGCAAGTAAAAGAACTAACGAACTTAAGCTGTTGGGCCCGGTCCAACTTAAGCCCGTTAGGGTTTTTATGCAAGTCGCTATAAATACTTGATTTATAGGTCTTGCACAAACACAACACACGAACTAAACCCTAGCCGCTCTCACCTCTCTCGGCCGATCTCAACCCGCGGCCACCACCGCCGCCGTCGCCACCATCTCGCCGGAATCGGCCATCCATTGGCCGATCCTTTTGGTATTTCTTTCCTTATTTATGTTATTCCGTTTTTCTAACTATTAAGTGTCTAGTGCCATGTATTTAGTAGATCGAAGTATACGAGGTGAAATCCGAGAGTAGGAAGATCGATGATCGAAGAATCGAGGAGCAGCTACCGAGCTGACGACGCACGTGCCTCCACGCGCCGCCCGAAGTCAGCGCGTGAACCACACGCGCCGCCGTAGCTCGGATCTTCGCCGCTGCTGCATTGCCGTTGCTGCCCTGGATTGCACAGATTGGTTTCCGTGGCAATCTAGCTTTGCTTAGTGCGCCTACCTCACGCTTCAAGAGGTAAATTTTCGAATCCATTGTCGTTAGATTTGATTATGTTTAAATTGAATATATATGCTCGTTCTAGTATGAAACTTGTATGATTTTATGTGACTACATGAAATTGGTTTTATTATTGCGAGCATGATTATTTGATTTAAACATGAGCATGCTAATTGATTTAATTTCAATTAAGTAATTAAGCATGTATGTTGTTTTTAATTTTGCTGGAAGCGCAAAGGTACGCAATTAATTGTTTTCAATTATCGGGCATGTGTTTATGTGTTTTAAAATTTTGTTTTCCGCTGCGTACACGTGTCTGATTCCCATCAGTGGTATCAGAGGTTGTTGCGCAATTAATTGCGTTCGTTTTAATATGCTATGATTTTATGCATGTTCGATTTATTAAAGTAGCGATTGTTGTATTATGTAATTGGGAGTTTTCGTAAGTTTAAAATATTTTTGAAATATTTTTTAGAATTTTTCCAGCTTTAAAATTGTTTAAAATTGGAAAATCGGATCTGAAATTATTTTTAAAACATCGGTTTTTAATTGTTCGGATCGAACCGGTCGAACCGGCCGGTTCGATGGTTATGCGCGATCCAATTGACCGAATCCACGTGGATTCGGGTCGGTCAGACCGGTTCTCGGTCCGACTGACCCGACCCACTGATTTGGGTCAACTGGACTTGGCAGAACCGGACCGTTTCGGTCCGAACCGGTCAGACCGGTCGGGCGAACTGGTTCACTGAAAACAAAAAAAAAATATTTTAAATTTCTAAAATTAAACTTAAAACAAATTGATTTTAATTTTCGGAAAATTATTTTCAATTAATCCCAATTAGATAATCGAGTCAACAATCATCTATTTTAGTAAATATGTGTTAGATTAATTAATTAATTTAAATGGTTAAATTGATTTCAATTAATAGAACACACATATAATATTGATTATAGTTCAACTTAATTAATAGTACCTCAACATTATTTGATTGATTTATGCTAGTTGAGGTTCTATAATTATTTTGAAAACCCGATAATTAATTAATGTAATTAATTATGTAGTTAGGTCGTATGTTCCTCTTAGGACAATATGCGTTTCCATATACCTTTAGAGAACATAGATGTAGGAATCACATAGACCAATCCGGACCTTCGAATGAGATAAAACTTTTTAATAAAAAATCCTTCATTCTTAATCTAATTAAGAATCATTTCAAGCTATAAAGAAAACCCAATCTGTTGAATTTTTCTTTCCTTCTACCAACGGTTGAATTATGTGTAGCCCTTTACCGTAGTGCAGTAAGCCGTGTTAGCGGGGAGTGCTATGGTAAAGTTAGCTGTAATTCAATTGACAATGCGATGAAGGTAGCCATAGAAAAGGGTTATGCTAGATTAACGTGGTCGGCTAGATTAACTAGGGGCTGCATTAGTTTGTCATAATCAAGTTCTATGAGCATCTTTGATTGGTAGGTTAGACTTGACACACGACGATTTTGAATTCGCGAGATTAACTTAGGTCATTGTCAAGTTTGAGGAAAATTAATTTAGGGTCATATTGTGGATATGATTGATTGTGATCTACCTTTGGGCAAATATAATCGGCCTAGAATAACTACGGGTTATATTTGTCTATTGGACCTAAAACCCATTAAGAAAAATCAATTTTCTCGTTTGTCTGCTAGAGGGAAGTGGAACTCGATAAAGCTAGTGGGAGAACAATTAAATAACATAAGGCCAAACAATTTATTATAACAATCATTTAACGCGAACCTCTAATAATCCTCTTCTCTATACCTCTCAGATAATCATGTCTAAGTATCCCATAATGTCAATCCTCGACAATAAACTCAATGGCCCTAATTACCTAGATTGGTTGCGTAGTCTTAAGCTTGTGCTAACCGTTGAGGGGTGTCTCTATGTTCTTAACGAGAGACTTCCTGCCACTATACCTGCCACAGCGACTGATGCTGAAAAGGAAACTTATGACGCATGGAAGAAAGATGACACTCATGCAAGGTGTTATATGATAGCCTCCATGGAGCCCGCGCTTGCGAGGAAAGATGAGTCTCACATGCATGCTTTCGATATAAAGGCTCATCTCGATAGCATGTTTAGTGAGAATATTAGGGCATCGAGGTACGCTGCTACAAAGGAGTTGATCACGGCGAGACTGCGCGAAGGGACTTCGGTTTACGAGCACTGTCTCAAAATGATCAATCTCTTTGAAAAGCCAGTGAATCTCGATGTCACCCTTCCGGCCGAGCTCTCGTTGGATTTGATCCTGTTGTCTCTTCCTAGTTCCTAAGAATCGTTCATAGTGAACTTCAACATGAACAAACTAGATCCTCACTTGGATGAGTTAATGAACATGTTGGTCAGTTTCGAGTCCACCATTAAGAAAGAGAAGTCTGTTCTCATTGTTGCTACTTCTGGAAAGAAGAGTTCTTCCCAAAAGAAGAGAAATGAAAGAGTTCCCTTTCCAAACAGCAAGTTCGAAGTGGATGAAGGTAGTGGGGGCACTAAGCCAAAGGTCAGCAAGCAAGTTGATGATGCTTGCCATCATTGTGGAAAGAAAGGACATTGGCGCCGCAACTGCAAGGCTTACCTAAAGCAGAAAAGTTCTGAAAAGGGTACGTATTTCATTGACGTAAATTTGTCTGTCAATTCTTCTTCTTGGGTATTGGATACGTGCTGTGGCTCACATTTATGCCATGATTTGCAGCTAATGACAAGAAGTAGAAAGCTTAGAGTGGGTAAGACCTACCTAAGGATGGGGAATGGAGCAAGAGTTGTTGCTGAAGCCATTGGCACGATTTACTTAAATGTTTTGGATTCTAGTTTTCCTATTGTTTTGAACGATTGTTTATTTGTTCCGTTTCTCATTAGAAACCTTATTTCTATTCCTGTATTAGATATTGAAGGTTTTACTTTTGTTTTTGGAAATTCGATTTGCATTATACAAAAGAATGAGAATTTGATTTGCAAAGGACGACTATTAAACAACTTGTATGAACTAAATCCAAATGAAATACTTATTAATGTTATATCAGCAAAACGTAAGGAGATAGATCAAAACCCCGCACAACTTTGGCACGCTAGATTAGGTCATGTCTCTTTAAGAAGGATGAACGATTTTGTTAGTGAGGGATTGTTCTCTTTAGATGACGTGAAATCACTACAAACTTGTGAATCTTGCTTAAATGGAAAATGACCAAGTCACCCCCTACAAAGGGAAAATGGAACGAGCCGAGGGTCTTTTGGATTTGATCCATATAGACGTATGTGGTCCACTAAGTGTTAGTGCGAAGGGTGGATACAACTACGTCGCTACCTTTACCGACGATTATTCTAGATATGGGTACGTGTACTTGATGAAGTACAAGTCCGAAACATTTGAAAGGTTCAAAGATTTTAGACACGAAGTAGAGAAGCAACTCGGACGAAGTATTAAGAAGCCGCGGTCCGATCGTGGTGGAGAATACTTGAGCTTCGAGTTCATTGACTATCTAAAAGAAAATGGAATATAATCTCAATGGACTCCACCTGGAACTCCTCAACTTAATGGAGTTTCCGAACGTCGGAATAGAACCTTATTAGATATGGTTCGATCTATGATGGGGTTCACCCACTTACCGGCATACTTATGGGGTCATGCACTTCGCACTGCCGCGTATTTGCTGAATAGAGTTAACACCAAAGCAGTTAAATCCACAACTTATGAACTTTGGCATTTCCGGAAACCCAACTACAAACATATTAGGATATGGGGTTGTCCCGCTTATGTGAAGCGATTAATGGGAGACAAGTTGGATAGTAAATCCGACTTGTGCTATTTTGTGGGGTATCCCGAAGACTCAATGGGATACGAATTCTATTATGTCAAGGAAGCAAAGACGTTTGTTTCGAGAAATGCCACATTTTTGGAAAAAGGAGTTTCTATGCGAAAGAAAAGGCAGCATGATAGAACTTAAAGTAGTTCAAGAACCACAAAGTGAAGTTCAAGCGCAAGAACAAGTAACCGAACCAATACAACAATCCACAAATATACCTCCTGAACCTACGGTACGTAGATCCGAAAGAGTTCAGAAAATGCCGGATAGGTTATTCCTCCTCGAAAACGATGAAGATCATGTTGATCTTGGACAAGATCCAAGAGCATACAATGAGGCCGTGTCGGATGCGGACATGGGACATTCGCTAACTGCCATGAAATCCGAGATGGACTCCATGTACTCCAATAAGGTGTGGACCTTGGTAGATCCACCTAAGGCAATTGTTCCCATCGGCTGCAAGTGGATCTACAAGAAGAAAATTGGAGTGGATGGAAAGGTATCGACCTATAAAGCTAGATTGGTAGCGAAATGATACACTCAAAGGCAAGGTGCTGACTATGAGCAAACCTTTTCGAGTAGTGCATGCATAAGTGGGTGCTCGTAAGTTGACGAGTTCACTGAACTCCCTCACCCTAGAAATCTCTAAGTGGTTCCCAATAATCGAGTAGAGATATCTATGGTATAGTTGTACACCATTAGTTCTTATGACCTAGACATCACCGTGACTTCACTAGAGGACCAGCTGTATCGTGACCTGTCCCTGAGTTCCACCGAGGACCAACCCAAGGGCCAGTGTTCGTGCAGTCCGAAATCTAGTGGGAGGTCTGTGCATTCTAGTCGGAGATTCGATCGCTAGAATAGTCTTGGATGTCCTGTGTGTTCTTATAGATTGTAATCTCTCTAAGTCTCTGGCCAGAGTTGACTAAGTGATGATTAGAGAATTCGATTCTCTAAGTCATGCACGTAACAATTACAACACTTAGAACGATCGCACCGTCATTGAACAAATAAAGAGGTCTCGATGAACCAATGCCTCTAGTTCAATCGGGACATATGAATCGAAGGGATCGTACTATACGCTAACTATATCAGAAGGTTCTTGCAGGCACTTCATTTGTATCTAGGGAATCATGACGCGTAGTTGCTAGACGCCAATCTTGATTCATTGGGTGATTAAGGTGAAACGAGTTTCATCTTAATCGTAACTCTAAGGGACGAGTTTTGACCACAAAGGGTTGTGGGCCCACGGCTAGCTTACACCTGAACCATCGAGGGACACACTGTTCGTGCACATGAAATTTTTGAATAAACGGTCAAAGATAAAATTAGTTTATCTTTGCATGATTGGAAGTCAATATGATTGGGTCCAACATTCCTAATTTGGAATTATGAATGAGAATAAGATAAGGAAAAAAATAGGCGAACATCTTAGTGGACTTTCTAAATCGGGAAGTTTCCAAATTTGGAAAGTGCACTGAATTAGGGTTTCCACTTTTAGAAAGTTGGAAATTGAGAATTGGCGCTCGTAATGACGAGGACATTATAATGATTCCGAAAATGTAATTGTTACAATTTTCCGATCATCGAATTGAGAGAGACGAGCAATAGTAATTTATTCAAAACAAAATTAAGATTGAAACATAAAATAGAAAACTATAATGAATGTAAAATATATAAAATAAAACTCCAAATTGCACTAATGAATCAAAAGTACAGAAATTGTTTGTTTTTATTATTTAAAAAAAAAAAAAAATAACATTCAAAAGATGATACATGTCAATTGTGGTGAAACTTGTACATACAACAATACTGTCAATCCTCTTTTCAAAACCAAAGAAAAGTAAAAAAATCTTTGATTTCCACGTTTCCACATGCAATACATGATTCATTGTCAATTATTCTCTCATTTCTGTTTGACAAAACAATAATCGATTTTTGGATAATGATAAATATATAAGTAAATTAAATTAAAAAACTAAATACAAACTTTTACATAAAAAAAATAATTAAATGAAATTACAAAGATTATATGCAAACCGTAACAATGCAGCACATATGACATAAGTTGGATTCGTAAACAACATCTGCAAGAAATACATAACGAAAAAGTATTAGCATAGTTCTTCAATTAAATAAAAATATAAAACGGATTTAAACCATCTAAATTAAATTATAATACGATAAATGCATGAAATCAATTGAAAAAAGTTACAAAAAAAAAAACCAAAAAGAAAAAATGAAAAACGAAAAACCAAAAACCAAAAACCAAAAACGAAAAGCAAAAACAACTCGAATGAAATGGGTGAAGAAGAGTATTGTAGGGTGAAATAAATAGATGGGGGCTTATATAGTTTTGATAAGTATATAGTAATTAGAAAAAAATTTGAATTCAAAATTCAAATGATATGATATAGGTGGAAACCGAAAAAGGAAAAGGTAAGAAATCAAATCAATTCAATTCGTATGATTTGATTTCTATTTGATTAGGAATTGATTTTAAAATATTAAACAATATTTATAGTTATTAATATTTTCCTTAAACTAACTATATCAATTAAATATAATCATCTTAAATAGGTAAGAAATCAAATTCCATATCATAAAATGTATATTCTGATTTTAGAAAATTCTAAAATACATAAAACATACACGTTTTTTTTTGTTTGTCTTTTTTTATATTTTAATAATAAAATTATAAATTTCATAATATATTATTAATACGTTAATTTGAAATCGAATTTTAATGCATTATTAAACAATATTAATATATTTTTTTTAATAATTTTTTTTATTGAATGGATATTCGAATATTCCAAAATATTGAAAAAAAAAATTGTATTCCTTTATTTTAATATTTGACTATTAAAAAAATATTTTTTTTTCTGAAAATTATTTGAATATTCGTAAAAAAATTGAGTATACTGAATTTTTTTAAAAAAACTACCAATAAATATATTTTGAAATACAGGAAATGTATATAAGATTTTTTTATTACGAATTTATAAAATATTAAATTTGGAAATAATATATATACACGTGGTAATTGTTTAAATGAGTGTATAATTGTTAAATAGGAAATAACTTAAATACATACCAAAATAAAATTGACAACTCACCAATTGAAGAATCCACCTCATCAATTGAAATCCAACTAAGCAATTTTGATAAATGACATCATCATTTGCCACATGTCAATCATTGAGGGCATAGATCCTCTTTTTATATTATATATAGATAGATACTATTATGAATTCTTTGAGGTTTTGGATGACCACCATTACACTTTCTATTAAACCCACATTACCTCCACCATTATTCATCATTAAGGTCTTATAACCCTTCACCTTTGACTATTTTTTCTACACCTACAAATTAGGTGAAATGCATTGTATTTTGGACACTTGAAGATATGGAATAACATATTACATATTCTCCCTACTTTGTTCTCTACTTTTTGTATAATATTTCCTAATTTTATAACACATTATCAGCACGATTGTTTTATTTTCATTTTCGATAAAAGATGATCCAAAGAAGATAATTACTTCTCAAACATAGAAGATGAAAAGGGAGTTCATTTTAAATATTTTATTGTTGTTTTAAATTGATTAAATATTAACCTTCTTAATTTTGTTGTAGGTGATTTTTTGTACAATTCACGAGTTCGTACTTTGAGCCCAGTTTTTTACATGATAATTTATGAATATCAGAAAATGCAAAATAAAAAACTTGTAGAATTTTCTGTTGGCTATTCGGAACACTTTGAATAATCAAAATGGGATCTCGATCGAGAGAGATATGCTTAAAATACTCAACTTTGCCAGAGCTGTCTCTTGTGCGAATTTTTTTAGATGAACATGATGTTCTAAAAACAAAAGGGGCGATTATAGGCCTAAAGCCTAGATTACATACGAGATTAGAAATCTTGATTGAATATATTAGACTTTAAGTCTAAATGATAATGCTCTTAAGCATTTGAGTTAGTGGGTCTTCCCCATTTATAGTACTATTCTTTCATAATCAAGGTACTGTAAAGATTTTTATTATATATTGAGGCTTGAAGTCCAAATCGAGCACGTGCAATCAAGTGATTCGAAGATTTGAGTGATATATTAAAAAATAAAAAACCACTTGCTCTGTAGTTTATGCAACTTGAAAAGCTCCATCAATCGAAAAAGAACTCGAAGTTCATAAATTTTAGGCTCCAGGCCTAGTTTACATGTAAAGGCTTTAATATGTGGAGGAGGCATATCAAATATAAAGGCTTGATGTCTGGATTAAATTTGAAGACTAGAAGTCACGATTGAATATATTAGACTCAAGGTCTAAGTGATGATACTCAAAATTGAATATTTGAGTTAATGGGTATTTCCCACTCAATGTACTATTATTTTTCGATTAAGGACCAATTATAGGGCTTGAGACCCCAAATCAAGTACATAAATTCAAGGTATATAACTCAAACCATGAGATTTGAATAGTATATATGTACTCAAATTCAGTATCCATTTGTGATACAATAATATCAAAAATATCATGTAAGCTTGAAGTTATATATGATTGTTCAAGAATACACTATGAGATTTGAGTTATTGAAATTAAGATCCATTGCATGTCTTGAAGACACAAAATATTTTATATTGTTAAAATGTGTCTTGAAAAGGCAAACCAAATATTTCATATTGCAACGATGGCTAAAATGCACGAACAAAGTATCTCTGTATCTTAAAGATACAAGTAAAAGAATTGGTGGCATATATATCTTGAATATATAAGTGAAAGTAACATATGATATAGTTACTTTTGAATATATTCAAGAGAAAATATTCTATAATTTATGGATATATATTATGATCATGAAGTGGCAACATAAAAAATCAAGTTGCACTCGTAATATATAGCAAAATAAAGATTTTTAATAGCATATCGTACTATAATACGAGTTGTGAGCTTATACAAACCTCGTTCAATTGTTGTTATTCTTTGAAAGTGAAAACAACAATATTAAAAAATTCAAAGAGATATGCTGACATGAATAGCTGTCATGGTGCTCAAGCTTAGTCACTACAAATTTTATCTCATCATTAGAAATGGAAGAGAGATGAGAAATATGAAAAATGATTGGTCATATATACATTTTACGATAAAGCATGTTGATAAGCTTTATCAAGCACCAATAGAAAAACAAAAGAAATTGCGTTATTTTGGAATCACGATATTGACCAATTCAATTAAAGTTGCAAATTCCATTCCAAATCTATATCTATGGAGGTATGTATATAATTGTTTTTTTATAAGGGAAAATGAGGGATAACCCCGTCATTAGGTAAAATAATATAGTACGGACCCAATTTATAATTGACTCTTTGTAGACAAACCCATTTAATATTTTCTGAATTGTGTGACCCCCCTAAGCTCATGTTAATGCACATTATGCCCTTTTATGTCCATATTTTTCTCCAACTTTCTCTCTCTTCTCCTTATTTCTCTCATATCCGTCCATTTTATATTTTCCATTAATTTCTCCCTCTTCCTTATTTTCCTCAATATTTGACGTGTTCTTTTATTCTTCTTATTTTTCTCTCTCCTCTCTCCTATCTTCTCCCTCTTCTCTCCATTCTCTCTCTTCTCTCTTCTCCCCAATTTCCTCTTTTCTCGTATCTTTTTCTTTTCTTCTTCTTCTTTTCCTCTCTCTCTCTCTCTCTCTCTCTCTCTCTCTCTCTCTCTCTCTCTCTCTCTCTCTCTCTCTCTCTCTCTCTCTCTCTCTCTCTCTCTCTCTCTCTCTCTTCTTTGTCTTCCCTCAATTCCTATCTTCTTGTTTCTGTTTCATTTTTTTTCTCTATTTCTTCTCACTACTGTACCTTTTCTTCTATATCTCAATTTTTTGTCGTTGAAATCAATTTATTTTCTACTCTATGAAATTCATGTTTTCATGAAGATGAGATTTTTATCATGAGTATTCAATTTTATAACACCATAGTATCTTAAATTGAAAAATAATATGGTGAATTAATGGAAAAATTATAGTTGACTACCAATTTTTTTATAGTTGACATTTGAACTATTATAGTTGACTATCTAATTTTTGTAGTTGACTCTGGCAACAATATAGTTAACTACCATTTTTTTATAGTTGACATCGTAAAAATTATAGTTGACTATCTAATTTTTATAGTTGATTTTGGAAAAAATACAGTGAACTACCCGATTTTATAGTTGCCTATGAGTGTAGATGACTACAATATTTTATGTTTTCGACAACAATGATCTTTTCTTTGTTTTGGACTCTGATAAAACAAATTTCATAGGAAACAAATATTTATGAGTCAACAAATAGTGCGACCATAGACCAGTAGATCTAAAAAACAATATGTGTTTACAAACTCCATTTTTGAGTAATCAACCATGGAAGAATTCCGAACCGTCGCATATGGTCGTCGCGTACCGTTGCATACCGTTTCTGAAGGAGACCTCAATTTTATCCTTCGGAGTCGCTGAAGAGGGTGTCAAAAATAGAAATTATGTGGTAAATGTACATAAATTAGGTTAATAGACGTTGAGGGGAGCGATGAGTATATAGGAAACTACCTGTCTTCTTCTTGCTACCTTTCACCATTGTTGTTGACCTGTATTTTTCAACGATTCTCACACAAATGTTATTTGTTGTTTTTTTTAAGAAATATAGCAAACTAGGGCATTGTTGCGACTGGGATATGATCCGATATATTTGCAGATTTTTTTTGGCGATTTTCTTGGCACAAATATAGCACCGTAGCGGAAATTGAGGAGAAATTATTTTGATGAAACGGATGAAGATATGCAGCTTTGGGAAAAATAGTTGGGGGGGGGGGGGGGGTTCATTGCTGTTAGAAATTATGGGGGTAGTTCAGTAATTGCTAATTGTGAGGGGGTTTGACCCATTAAAAATAATGTAAGGTGGTTCGTCCTAATATTTTTCCTAATGAGGGGGTTATATCTCATTAACCCTTTTTATAATTGGTCTAGATGAGATGAGATGAAATTTCAAACCAAACAAAAAAAAGGGGATCTGATTTTCTTGTTAAAAATTCCAAACCCCCTGCATTTTCTGATTTCAAAATTTACAGTTTACTCCTTCAATAATTTCAAAAATTTCATTTTAGTCCCCAGATTTGAAAATTTTACGATTCTGTCTAAATATTTTTGAGAATATGCAGCTCGCTCCTTTCATCATCTGCAATTATGAATCTATTCCAGCATTTTCAGTTTTCACTAAAGTTTTTAAAATTGCATTCTTGTCCCTAAATTTTCAAAATATTACAGTTTGGTCCCTGAATTTTCAAAATTTACAGTTTGGTCCCTGAATTTTCAAAATTTTGAAATTTGATCATGTATCTACCAAACCTGTTAGATTCTCAAACGTAGTTACTTTCATTTAGATAACAGTTATATCACATGGTTTATTTATTATTTATGCTATGCAATATTTTGCACCCCTAATGGGAGATTTTGTGGCATACATTGTCAATTGCTATTTCAATGATACAATTTTCCTGCCGTAAAGGCGGAGATAAGAAGGTGGTTCTTGTGTAACGGCGTGAATTATATGAAATGATCTGTGTCTCAACTAGATTTGTGCATAGAAATATTTAAGCACAAATGAAAAAATAATTCATTTGCAACAATTTTAATGTGTAAAATGCTAGATGCATTTATCGACAAAATGGCAACATAAAATTATTACATATAATACAAATGAGTGCAAGAGAAAATGTCCAGGAATGACACATTGCAAATTAGATTTTGCCATGAACGACTTATAAACGAATGTCCTCGAAGGACAAATTTCACACAGTGATTGCATCGTGAATCCCTCAATGAGTGAAAAATGATTATGGTACACAACTAACCAATTATACTTTATACATATAAGAGGGGGAGATATATATGTTGGTTCGAATGATTAACACCCTTATAAGTGGTGTGAATACCATTCAATTAAAGTCTACTTAGTAGCATCATACTCTCATCCTATTACTTATCTCATTCAGTGAAAGGATTCGTCTTAAAAACGAAGTAGGGGGACGCCTCAACACCAATATCCATTACTACGATTTCCGAATTTTTTGCCAGCTATGGTGGCATAAAGGAAATTCATATTTGGATGGGAAAATCATTGATGATTACACGGTAGCTACCGAGATCATTTAAATCGAACCATTATGTGTCAATAAAGAGTTGATTGGCAAATAAATCATGGTTAGCTTGCTCTCTAAGTGAATAGAGAGGCATTTGAGACCATTAGTTCTCAATTTTGTTGTTGTACCAATTTAATATCTTAAAGAATTGAAAATTCTTTTCGAATGAATATTCATGTACCAAATTGAATTTGTTTATATTGAGTTTGAAAGTGGACAAGTAGTCCTCAATACTCCCTCCACATTGTAAAACTCAAAAGTGCGCGTTTGTCCATGTAGGACATTTTATTGAAATAAATAATGAGCTCAGGCACATAAAGTATTATGAAAAACTTTATTGATGCAATATAGAAAATTTACTATAGAGAAAAATACATGGTACATGAAAAGATATTGATCTCTACAAGAGATCGTACCCACAAAGGCTACAATCCCCATTTATATGAATATAATTCTCTAAGGAGAATCCGGTACACAAAAGTGAAATAGTGAGCTCTTGATTGATTATAAAGAAATATGGGGAGTACTAAAGATGTTATCGAATAACTATATGTAAAATTATTTTTAATGTGAAGAGCTTGAAGCTCATACATTTTAATAGATGTCGACATCTAATTGGTCATTAGTATATGCATTCACAAATGCAGTTGACCATGATTACTTGGAATTAGTGATGAAATCAATTGTACATTCACTTGCGGTCATCACGCATAAAGTTGTGAAAGCCTTTAGAGCAAAAGTGGGAAAAATTATTGCGGTACATTTGAATACCTTTTGAAAAATATATTTTTGATGCAATCAATTTATGGTATTCAAAATTATTTGACATGCACCATATGGATGAAATTACCGCGTATTTATATGGATCTTAACTTTTTATTTCAAAGAATTGAAAATGCTTGAAGCATATAATAAGAGGTCTCATGAGTTAGACTACGAATGATCCATTTACATATTCAAGAATATGGTATTGTCACCTTAAATACCTTGTTTACAAAATGAATAGTCAAATAAATTGATTTCCATTATCATTTGGGGCGAATTAAATCTTGTGAAGACTCACGAAGAGCTCACAAAGATCATCAATTATTTGATGAAATAATTCGAATTGAAAATATATTGGGAGGATATATTTTGCCTTGATCTGCAGATCGAGCATTAGTCGAATGAAATATTTATCCATTATTTATGTATATATGATAAAGCTCATTCATTGAGTAAACATATGATTATCCGATCTTTGGACATAAGAAATATATTCTTGTCCTCGAGAAGATAATGAAGA
This sequence comes from Erythranthe guttata, assembly GCF_056151865.1. NCBI lineage: Eukaryota > Viridiplantae > Streptophyta > Magnoliopsida > Lamiales > Phrymaceae > Erythranthe > Erythranthe guttata. The sequence goes on from NC_142537.1 coordinate 10,422,967, forward strand.
CCTTGGTCCTAATATATGAGGATAATGTTGTCTAAGTGCACCAACGAGATTTTGGCTATATCAAGGGAGGTGGCCGAAGAATTATTGAAGTTTTCTAAAATATTCGAGAGTTAAAGAAGAAAGATGACATTGACAGTTATTGATGACAATCAAATAACGAGTTTGCAAATCCATACGTCGGCGATCTTACTCCAATGTCTCATGGTGAAATCAGGGGAGCGTGATCTCAACAATTTTAACACTGTAGTCTTTTTCCTTCGTCTAAGTTTTTGTCCCATTGGGTTTTTCTTGGCAAGGTTTTAACGAGGCAGTGTGACGCTGACAAGCTTCAGATGGTTATGTACACTTTTTCTTTCGTTTAGGTTTTGTCCCATCGAGTTTTCCTAACAAGGTTTTAACGAGGCATATTCCATAAATGGTGGACATCCAAGGGGGAGTATTGTGAATTCTTGGAGGTTATGGATGACCACCATTACACTCTCCATTAAACCCATATTACCTCCACCATTATTCATCATTAAGGTCTTGTAACTCTTGAACTTTGACTACCTTTTCTACACCTATAAATTAGGTGCAATGCATTGTATTTTGTACACTTGAAGATATGGAATAACATATTACATATTCTCCCTACTTTGTTCTCTACTTCTTGTGTATATTTTCTAATTTTACGACAAATACATATTAAAGGGATGGACTTATTAGCGAAATAAATATAAGTCCTGAACCTAGAATAATAAAGATGGTTGGTCAGGGACTAATGGACAAAAACTCCAAAACTAAAAAATAAACTTGATCAATAAAATAAGGGGATCCGATTATGTTAAACAATCTTAAGAGATAATAAAAGGTTTGCCATAGAATAGACTATTTAAACCTTAAAATGGGAGGGAAAAGATACCCTTGGTTTCTCCCAGTGTTCTAAAAATCGGCCGAGATGGCCAATTAATCGGTCTCTGAGGCGGAGGCGGTCCCAAACCTTTACGATTTTAGTGTAAAGATTTGAAAAATTGATTTTTTTGCATGTGAGACGGTTTTAGGCAGTCTGAGGCGATTCGAGGCGGTTTGAGGCGGTCAAACCTTTAAGGCGGGTCAAACTCGGTGGCAAAAATCGGCCAAAAATCGGTCAAAAATCGTTTTTTAATTGAAAATAAAAGTTGGAATTTTAATAAAAAAAAATATGAGTTTATGCTTTATTTTGTTTATATTAACTGTTATTGTTAAAGAACTAATGATGTATGCCAGGAATGTTCAAGAATAAATGTAAATTCGAAAAATTTGCCTTTTTATTTATATTTTATAAGGATATTTATGTATTATGATCTTATTATTATTAAACTTTTATTATGTTATTAGGATATATACATGATGGAGATATAACTATGTTTAAATATCTTTTTATATATGTTTTGAGTATTTATAAATAATATCTAGAAATATATTATATTAAATTTTAAAAACCGATTTATTTTCGATTTATCACCGATTAATCACCGCCGCACCGATTAATCGTGAGTTAGTGCCTGACCGCCTCCGACCCGATTACCGCTTTTTACAAACTTGGTTTCTCCAAACAAATTTTTATTTATTTATTAATAAGATACTTTGTTAAAAAAAAAGGGATGTGATAAATGTCGTTCGATCTTTAATAATACCGTTACGACTTCAAACGTGATTTTGATCATTTTTAATTCCAAATTTTGCAAAACCCAAAAAAGAGAATTTGTAGTATTATGAGTTAGTTTTCTAATTCAACTTGAACCACCAAAATTGGATGTCGGAATTATGTTAAGAAATATGGTGAATTTGAGCTAGGCCTGTGGAATGAAGTTTAACTAGAAATCAACCTATTCTTAAACTTTCATTTTAAATAAACCCACACAAATATGAATTCTCAAAATAGCCCTACATATTTCTATTAGAGATAAGCCCAACCCCCCATCCCATACCACCCGCCAACCAGACCCGTCCGATCCGGCCTGACCCGGCCCGATTTTTTTTCTTTTATTTTTGTTTTTCTGTTTTTTTTTCTTTTATTTTTGTTTTTCTGTTTTTTTTTGTTTTTTTTTTTTTTTTTTTTTTTTTTTTTTTGCGGCGTTGGCCTAGGTCATCGGAACTCCAGTTAGGTGATTCTGCATTAGTTAACTTCAACATTAGTTGACATTTAACATTCTATTTTGTTTCTTTTATTTTTTTCTGGTGATAGGTCGTTAGAGTTCCGGTTAGCTGATGCAACATTAGTTTAACTTTAACATTAGATATTTTTTTTTTTTCGGCAGCGGGTCGTCAAATCTCGGGTTAATTAGCTCACTCAGCATCAGTTAACTTCAACATTAGTTAACTTAAATAATAGTTGACATCCGACCTTTTTTTTCCCTTCGATGTTGGATCGTCGAAGCTACGGTTAGCAGACTTCAACACTAAAAATTCAGGTGGCAGTTAATGATGCTTAGTCAGCTAATTCTAGCCCTAAATACCCGCCGCTCCGAAAAAAAAGAGTCAAAAGAAAGAAAAAATATGGTCGGATGTCAGCTAATGCAAAATAATTTAATGCGAACTCAACTAATGGATAGTCTGCTAATCAGAGCTCCGACTTCCCGTTGCCGAATAAAAAAAGAGTTGAAAGAAAAAAAGTAGGAGGTCAGCTAATGCAAGTCAACTAATCAGAGCTCCGACGACCCGCCGCCGGAAAACAAAATTAAAAATAAGTGAATAAAAAGATCAAGGAAAACCAATAGTATGTCAACTAATATCGAAGTTAACTAATGTTGAGCCAGCTAACCTGAGCTTTGACAGCCCGCTGCCGGAAAAAAAATAAATAAATAAAAATAAATGTCGACTAATGTTGAAGTTAACTAATATCGAGTCAGTTAATCAGAGCTCCGAGACCCACCACCAGAATTTAAAAAAAAAACAATTAAAAAAATGGAATGTCAAATGTCAGCTAATTTTGAAGTTAACTAATGCTGAGTCATCTAATCGGAGCTCCGACGACCCGCCACTGGAAAACAAGAATTAAAAGAAAAGAAAAAATGAATATCAACTATTGTTGAAGTTAACTATTGTTGAGTTAGCTAACCGAAACTTCGACCACCCATACTTGAAACTATGGCTTGGACAAGTGTCTTTACATATTTAGCTATTTAGAGCAACGAGCAACTAAGTGTTGACAAGTGATGGGTGCTTATAAAAAAAAAAAAAAAAAGACAAGTGATGGAGGACTAAGCCTTGGAAATCTCTATAAATACATGTAATCGTGAAGACCAAAACTATACGAATGAAATTGCTTTTCCTTTAACTTTCTCTCTCTATAATTAGTGTCTCTCTCTTATTTATCTTTTTATTACTTTTGTTAATTTATTTGAGTGGTGCTATTTCCATCTCTAAATTATCTCAATTCACCATCAAAGATTATAAAATGTCATAAATACCCTTTAAATTTATTATCCACCACCCTTCTTTACATTCACTTAATTCTCATGTATTTTAAGTTATTTTTAATTTTTTTAATTTTTTCTTTTTATTTTTATTTTTTGCACAAAATTTTATTACAAAATGTTTTAACTTCAATATCAGATGACCTACCTATAGATTATGTAAATTTTTTTCGGAAACGAAATTATATTAAGCCAAACTTGCCAATTCTGGAGGAAGTTCAGGACCTTCTATACAAGCACCTCTTAATTTATTTATCAAAAAACTTGAATTTCTGCTCTTCTTGACCTTCAGAAATTATTTTCTCTAACGAAAGTATTATTCACTTTAGGTAGAGAGGGTGAGATTTCCAGTGAAAATGGTGAGTTTTTTTTTCTTTTCTTTTTTTTTTTTTTTTTTTGTAACTATTTTAATTAGTTAAGTGGTAGATGGTTTATAAATTTGTAAAAAATAGAGGTAAAAGAAAAAGAGATGCGAAAAATAGAAAATATATTTAATTTGATGGTGAAATAAGATATTTTGAGGGTGGAGATAGCATGTCTCTTTTAGTTTTCATTATACATGAGCCCCATTTTTCTTTTTCAAACAAATGACGCTAATGCTTCTACAAACTTAAGGCATACATTTATAAGAGCTAATGGAACCCATATTATAACAATTTAGGTCCTATTTCGTTGCCAAAATAAGCCATAATTAATTAAATTGTTGGACTTAATTTGATGTTTGGTATCCCAATAAATTGTTGGGTCGACCCGCAAAAATTATATAATCATGGCTTATGTTGTCTTATCTTGCCTTCTAATGAGTTTTTTTTTGGACGTCGCTAGCTACAATAAAATAATTATGTTTCATTAGATTATTTAATCTTATATTGGTAAATCTTATCTTGCCAACCAAATGGGGCCTTATTGTTTAAGTAGGCTTCAATAATTTGTTGGGTTAATCTAAAAAAGCCCCTGACAAGGGTACTGAATTAAAAAAGGGACATCCAACTTTTTTGTCTTTTAAATATTTCCAGTTCATTCAATCTTATTTGCAAATAAGGAAAACACTTTTATATATATACCACAATTACCCTCAATTTCTTGAAACCCAATTCAACTCCAATTTCATGATTTACACCCCCAATTTAGCCCAATTTCACCAATTAACCTATTTTGACCATCATTTCAATTTGACCCGCCACCACCGGAGACCTCCAGTCTCCAGCATTGACTTTTTTTTTTTGAAAACTTTTTTTTTCTGATTTTTTTTTCTGGTATAGGCAACCGCCGTTGACTTTTTTTTTTTTTTTTTCTTCCAAAAATATTTTAATTAATATTATTGTCTTGGCTGCTAAATTACTGTCTCCAGCAGTTATTTAACTGTCAGAGACAGTTATTTAAATGTTAATTCACTTATTTTTTTCATAAAAAAATATTCTAATTTATATTACTGTCTTGGCTGCTTAATTACTGTCTCCAGTAGTCATTTAACTGTTAATTGACTTGTTTTTTTCTTAAAAAAATATTTTGATTAATATTACTATCTTGACTGCTAAATCACTGTCTCCAACAGAAATTTAACTATCAAAGACAATAATATTACTGTATTAATTAATTTTATCGTCTTGCCCTGCATTTTTGCTGTCCTCGACTGTAATATTACAGTCTCCGACCGTAATATTACTGTCTCATGCAATAATATTACTGTTTGGGACATTAATATTTGTAATATTACTGTTCGGGAAAATAATTTTCATAATATTACTGTCCCAAACAATAATATTACTGCTAAGACATTAATTTAGCAGCCAAGACAGTAATATTAATTAAAATATTTTTTTCTAAGAAAAAACAAAATAAAAAAAAAAAGATCAACGCCGGAGAACCGGCGGTCAACGCTAGAATCTGGGCGGAAAAAAAAAATTCAGAAAAAATATTTTTTTCAAAAAATTATTAAAATGGGGGTTAATGTGATATGTTTGTTTAAATCCGGGTCAATGTGTAATATTAAGGAAGTTATAGTATAATGGATGTAATTGATAAAAAATATATTATGGAGGATATTTTTGATTAAAGACATGGAGATGGGTTTATTTGAAAGACTGTTTTTTTTTTTTTTTACCAATGCGCATTTAAGTACACTGTCATTTGCCCTAATTTAATTTGTTGTGACCCAATAGTAAGTATACTTGCATATTTTAAAGATCACATTAAGTATATAATTCACTTACACCAACTTAGTAATAGATAGATATAAATTTTATAAAAATATAAAAGGGTACAAAAACATTTCGCATAAGATTTACTATTTCTATTTTTTAATGTTAAATTTGAATAATAAGAGCATCTAGGAGGGAAAATTACATTTTTCGTCCTCATACTTTACCCACTTTTTCAAAACTGTCCCTAAACATTTTGGAGTTACAATAGTAGTCCTTAATCATGCCATTTTTTGACAGAATTGGTCCGCCGTTAACTTTTGCAGTTAAGTTGGATGGAAAATGGCATGTGCCTCTCACATGCCTTCAATTTACAACACTACATGAAAATGGACTTTCAACAACATGTACTGCGTCTTGTTAAAACATGTTTTTTATAATTATTATTTTTAATTAAAATTTAATATAAAATCGAAATCACGTAAATTCCAAAAAAATCAACTCTTTCGGAAATATTGTTTAAAAAATCAAAATATAGTTTAAACATTGAAAATATTTTGAGAAATATTCTTTAAACAATTGAAACATTGTTTTAAAAAAAATGAAATATTGCTTTCAAAATTAAGATTTTCGGAATTTAAATGAAAACATTGTTTCAAAATAAAATAAAAATTCGATCCGAATAGGCGGGATAAGAAACCTCCATTTCAATCTTCACCCTAATTTAATAATGTAAAAAACTCGATAAATTGTTTCAAAATATTGTTAGAAGTATTGTCTAAAATAATAATATAATATTTTAAAATTGGAATTTCTTGAATCCAAATGTAAATTATTGTTTTAAATAAAATAAGAATCTGATCGTAATAGGCGGAGTAAGAAAACTCCGTTCCAATTTTCACCTTTATTTAATAATCTAAAAATCGATATTTTTTTCAAAATAAATTCAGAAATATTGTTTAAAAAATCATAATATTGTCTAAAAAAGTAATATTGTGTCTTAAAATCGGAATTTTTGGAAATTGAATGAAAATATTATTTTCAAATAAAATAAAAACTCGATCAAACTAGGCAGCATAAGAACACTCCTTTCCAATTTTCACCTATATTGAATGATTTAAAACTCGACCTATTGTCTCACAATTGATATTTTTGGAATTGACTAGAGGTGAAAATTTGAATGGAGATTTTTAATTCTCCAATTCCTATCGGGTTTTTTATTTTGGTTTGAAACGATATATTTTAATTGAATTCCAAAAATGCCGATTTTGGAACAAATTATTTTAATTTTTAAACTATATTTTGATTTTTTAAACAATATTTCCGAAAGAGTTGATTTTTTTTGGAATTGACGTGATTTCGATTTTATATTAAATTTTAATTAAAAATAATAATTATAAAAATATGTTTTAACAAGACGCGATGCGTGTTGTTGAAACTCCATTTTCATGTAGTGTTGTAAATTGAAGGCATGTGAGAGGCACATGCCATTTTCCATCCAACTTAACTGCAAAAGTTAACGGTGGACCAATTCTGTCAAAAAATGGCATGATTAAGGACTACTATTGTAACTCCAAAATGTTTAGGGACAGTTTTGAAAAAGTGGGTAAAGTATGAGGACGAAAAATGTAATTTTCCCCATTTAGGACTTGCATAAATTAGTTAAAATTCATGTATTTTTTGGAGACATGTGTTGCAATTTCAGACCCCCAGCTCACATGAGTTGTGATTTTACTATCTCACCCTTGAAGCTCCCAAGCAACCAATTAGGTTAAAAAAAGGACGTCGAGGGAATTATTATGAGATATGGAACTCTTATGTAGTGCATGCCTTATCATAAATATTCCAATCCTATTATAGATAACCCAATGGTGGTTACTTATTCCCAATCTTAGTTAAACCCCCAAATCTCTTTTACAAAAAAAGTTCACACAAAGTTTAGAGGTTGTAAATGACTATCCTATCTTATTTTAATATACTTCATTTCATTCTTTTAACAGCAATTTGAACTTGACTCTCGCCGCTATTGAGTAAACTTTTTTTCCGCCACCGCCACGGATGGTGGTCAACGCCAATTCCAGGTGGCGTTGACCTTTATTTTTTTTCCCAACACATTTTTTGCCTTCCGGTAATAATATTAATATTAATGTGGTTGATAATAGTAATGGTACTGTTGTTGACAATAAAAATCTGTATTACTGTTTAACACAATAATATAGACATTAATATTGTTATATTACTATATAGAATAGTAGTATTCACACAACTGAATCATTATGTTACATACTAAATTATCGTGTACATATTTTGATCTGTCAACAAACGCAAACAAAATAAAAAAGCTAAAAAAAGGATATTGTTGTAGTTGACAATAATAATACTGTCAAGCACAATAATATTAGTGAGGTTGACAGTAATATGAATGTGAACCACAATTATAATATTATAATACTAGACAGTAATATTATTACGTTGACTGGTACAAAGCAAACAAAATAAAAGGCTAAAAAAAATAATATTGTTGTGGTTGACAGTATTATTACTGTCACGATAAGATTAGTGAGGTTGACATTAATATGATCCTGTCAACCACAGTAATATTCCAATATTAGTTAGACTGTATTTGATACGTTGACCGATCTACAAACCAAGCAAAATAAAAAGTCCAAAAACAAAATTAATGTTGATGTGGCTGACAATAATATTAATGTGTTTAGAATAATTTTACTGTCACCTCATCAAATGGGGTTGTGGAAATTAATGTTGATGTGGTTGAAAATAATCCGTAGTGCTTACCACCTTGCGATTAAAATTAACTATGAGGTGGATGGAGGGCCAGGTAATAGTTCGTCCGCTCATCAAAGGGGGGTGTGGAAGTGGGTATGGGATCTAAATATCCCAAACAAGATCAAGATTTTTCTCTCGACAACATGCAAAAAATTGCTACCTACTCGAAATAATCTATTGAAAAGGAGAGTATTGGAGGAAGATAGCTGCGCTTTTTTGGAAAGTCGACGGGGAGACATTATGCATTGTTTGTTCTATTGCTCGTTATCTCGACAAATATGGGCTTTGAGTGATGTTCCGCGGTCAAATTATTTAACAACGAAAACAGACATGAATGGATGGATGGGAAAAATCAGAACCAAATTCGAGACCATTAAGGTCGAAAAATGTGTTCTACTTTGTTGGCAAATATGGAATGCCAGAAACAAGAAGATTTTCGAAGGGGAGGTCCCAAATGCCATGGATATTGCTAATCTATCGAAGAAGTTGTGGAGCGAAATATATGCAACCACAATAGATGTTTTACGTCTGAGGATTCAAAGAAATAACGAAGATGGACGATGGCTACCCTCTGACCCATGAAGTGAAACTAAATTTTGACGCGACAGTGAATAATGTTGACGGTGTATGCGACCTAGTTGTGATTGCATGATCGAGTACAGACGCATGCTTGGTATGGCTATCTAGAAGTATAAAACAACATTTGGATCCGACATCGACGGAAGCTAAAGCACGATTAATGCATTGGAGATAGCTAAAATTCATAATTGGGGAAATATAATATTAGAAGGCGATTCCTTAGCGGTAATATCAGCCACTAAAGATGCCTCGAGTTCTCGAGCGGAATATGGTAACATTATAGCAATATACAGAGGTTGGGAGCAAGTTTACCGAAGTTTAGAGCTCAACACGTTCGGCCAAATGGAAATAAAACAGCCCGCGAAATAGCGGCTTTGTCAAGGAAAAAACCAAACTTTGTTCAAGAATTACCTGATGTGGTTTTGGATATTGAATCATCTGATAGGTCTTAAATGAAAAGCTCTATTTTTTTTTCAAGAAAAAAAAGAATAATTTTACTGTCAACCACAATAAAATTATTGTTAACACAGCTGCAGCGGAAAAAAAATCAGCATAAAGAAAAAGAAAATAAAATAAAAAAAGACAACGCTAGTTTCGAGTGGCGGAACTAAAAAATAATTAAGAAAAAAATCAGAATATAATTTTTATGGTCAAAATTGATCAAACTAAAGTTCAATAGAGTTACAATTAGAAATTGAGTTTCAATGGTTGATGGTATTTTTGTGATAAATATTAAATTTGTCTTTCCTTATAATACATCTTAACATAATGGGTTTATTGGCAAAAGAGATAAATTACGTAAACCTAAATTAATAAGGGTTTATTTGAGATAGCCCCTCACTAAATTACTTTATGTGCAATAAGCCCAAGCATTTTTATGTTTTTTTATTAAAACCCATTTATTGTAAATTTCATTTATAAATCTAAATAATTAGTTTACTCTTTTCAAACTCTAATTATGGTTGTTTTATCTTCTTTATTTTGATTCTTATTATTTTGACTTTTTTATAATTAAAAAAGTATTTTTTCAATATTTTTTTGGCGGTGACCGGGTGGTTGGAGCTCCGGTTACTTGACTCAACATTAGTTAAATTCAACTTAAGTTGACATTCCATTTTGTTTTCTTTTATCTTTTATTTTTTATTTGATTTTTTTTCGGCGTCGTGTCATCAGAGCTCCGGTTAGCTGATTCAACATTAGTTGATATTTCAGTTTTTTTTTTTGCTATCTTCCTTTTTTTTTTGGCGGCGGGTCGTCGGAGGTCCGTAGTTGACTTGCATTAGCTGACTAAGTATTAACTTATTTCATTATTAGCTGACGTCCAACTTTTTTCTTTTCCGGCAACGAGGCGTTTGAGCTCTGATTAGCTGATTATGCATTAGTTGAGTTCGCATTAGCTAACTTTGCATTAGTCGAAATCCGACCTTTTTTCCCTCTTTTCTTTTAAGACTTTTTTCGGCGGTGAGTATTTAGGGCTACGATTAGCTGACATCCTACTGTTTTAGTGTTGAAGTCAGATCGTCGCACCGATGATCCGCCACAAAAAAAAAAGTTTGAATGTCAACTAATATTAAAGTTAACTAATCAACGCATAGCATATAATTGTAGAGGAGAACAATAATTGCAGGTAATAGAGATTCATGGGTGCAAGTGGATTTTGTCGAGAGGGTAAGGAGGTCTGCGGACTACGTGTACTGTGTAGTGACGGGAGTCGGGAGAAATGAAGTTGGAGACATGAGAGAGGAGCAAAAGTTGGAAAGTTAGAATCAACTGAAACTTGAAAATCCTGAAGAATTTGATTGATCCAAACCAATTCACTTGACAAGGATGCTAAGGCTCGGTATTCAGATTCAGCAGAGGATCTGGATACTGTGGATTGTTTCTTGGCTTTCCAAGAAACCAGAGAATCACCCAAAAAAACACAAAATCCTGAAGTAGACTTTCTGGTATCTGTACAGCTGCCCCAATCAGCATCAGAGAATGCTTTGACCTTGGTTGAAGGGTCAGAAGAATAGAAAAGTCCTTGTCCATGAGCAGCTTTGAGGTATCTGAGCAAATGGTGAGCAGCCTGAAGATGAGTGGACCTTGGCTTAGACACAAATTGACTTAACTTGTGAGTGGCAAAAGCAATGTCTGGTCTGGTGATAGTTAAGTAGAGAAATTTTCCAATGAGTCTTCTATAAACTGTAGAATCTGGAAGAAGATCACCATCATCTTGATTAAGAGTTGCCTTAGGATCCATGGGAAGAAGTACTGGTTTAGAACCTAAAAAACCTGTCTCTTCAAGCAACTTTAGTGTGTATTGTCTTTGAGAAACAATAATACCAGAATTGTTTCTAGCAATTTCCAAGCCAAGAAAATATTTCATCTTACCAAGATCTTTAAGTTTGAAAACCAGATGCAGCTGTGCTTTAACAGACTCAATCTCAGCAGGATTAGGACCAACAATTATCATATCATCAACATATAAAATGAGGGCTAAGAAAGAAGTACCTGACCCTCGAGTGAAGAGAGAATAATCAGATTGAGATTGAGTGAAACCAAGGGCAGTGATAGCATCTGTAAATTTTTGATTCCATTGTCTGGAAGCTTGCTTGAGGCCATACAAAGATTTTTGTAGCCTACACACTAGTTTAGTGCCAGAAGTGTGAGGAAGTTCTGAGACATAACCCTGAGGTAGGTCCATATAAACCTCCTCCAGTAAATCTCCATTAAGAAAAGCATTGTTCACATCCAACTGATGGAGTTCCCACTGAAATTTGGCAGCTAAAGCTAAAAGAATCTTGACAGAAACAAGTTTAGCAACAGGGGAAAAAGTTTCAGTGTAATCTACCCCTTGTTGTTGGGTAAAACCCCTTGCTACTAGCCTAGCTTTATACCTATCAATAGTGCCATCTTGCTTTCTTTTCAACTTGTATACCCATTTACAGCTAATGGAATGCTTATCAGAGGGCAAAGCAACCACTTGCCAGGTATTGTTTGTCTCAAGAGCCTGAAGCTCCTCAGACATAGCCTGAATCCAAGAAGGATTTTGAATGGCTTGCTTGTATGAAGAAGGTTCTGTTTCAGCAGAAATATTGGCAGTATAGGCAAAGAAGGAATCAGAAAGACTTGAATAATCAAGCACATTAGAAATGGGATGTTTGGAAGTAGAAGGAAGCTTGGAATTAATTTGAAAATCAGAAAGGTAGGTAGGCAATTTTGTATGCCTGGAAGACTTCCTAACACAAGGAGGAGAAGAACCAGAAACTGGAAGAGAGGAAGAAACAGAAACTGGAAGGGAAGAAGAGTCATTAGCTGGAGGAAATGATTCATAAGACATAGAAGTAGAGGATTGATCAAAAGAAGGCAATACAACATCACTGTTGTCTAAATGAAACTGAGCTGAGTCAAAAGGAAAAATATGTTCATGAAAAATAACATCTCTGGAAATAAAAATCTCTTGAGACTGTATATCTAACAACTTATAACCTTTAATACCTGGGGGATATCCAAGAAAAACACAGAGCCTTGCTCTGGGATCAAACTTAGTCCTACCAGCAGCTAAAGTCCCTGCAACAGCTAAACAGCCAAACACCTTAAAAGCATCATAAGGCACATAAGAATTGGGATATAATAGAGAAAAAGGAGTACAATTACTCAGATTCTGAGCTGGAGTTCTATTGATTAGAAAAACAGCAGTTAAAACACACTCAGACCAAAATTTAATGGGCACCTTAGATTGAAAAAACAAGGCTCGAGCAACATTTAAAATATGTTGGTGTTTCCTTTCAACCACTGAATTCTGTTGAGGTGTTTGAACACAAGAAAATTGGTGCATGACACCATGTTGAGCAAAAACAGATTTAAAAGACAATTCATGAGCATTATCAGATCTGAAAACTTTAATATTTTTGCCAAACTGAGTTTGGACCCAAGCAAAAAACTGAGGAATAATAGTAAGAACATCAGACTTGTTCCTCAATAAGTGAATCCAAGTGAACTTGGAAAAATCATCCACAATAGTCACAAAGTATTTAAAACCATCATAAGAAGCAACTTTATAAGGACCCCATATATCACAATGTATCAAATCAAAAGAAGCAATAGACTGAGAAGAACTTACAGGGAATGGCAATCTTTTAAACTTGGCCAAAGAACAAACATGACAACATGATGAACTTAATACAGGTGGTAAAGAAATACAGTCTTTCAAACTAGAAAGTTTGGAAAATGGAAGATGACCAAGCCTATTATGCCAAGTTTGAGAAGAAACTGAGACTTTATTACAAGAAATTTGAGTAGAAGAACAAGAAGCAGACAAAACAGGCTCCAAGACATACAAGCCTTGTAATCTTTTACCCATACCAATCACTTGCATCAGCTTGTCCTGAATCACAAATGATTGAAATCCAAAAGTGACCAATTCATGAGGCTCAGACAAAAGAGCACTAACAGAAAGCAAATTGAATTGAAACTCAGGGACATAAAAAACATTATGCAAAAAAAGTTTAGGAGCTAGCTGAACATCACCTACAAAAGCCACATGCAATGATGATTTATCCGGCAAAATGACCTTAGTATTATGAGCAGGAATAAGATGCATAAACAAGGATCTATTATTGCATATGTGCTTAGAAGCACCTGAATCAACAACCCAATGAAAAGACATAAGCATGGGATTCAAGAGAGCATTAGCATAAATTGTACCTGTGACACAGGAAATATGAGAAGAATCATCCTGTGCTGGAACTGCAGAAGAAGAGGATGGAACTAAACCAGACTGTTGAGCCATCTGTTGAGAGACATAGGCTAAAATCTGCTGACACTGAGCTGCTGTCATGGCAGAATTCTCCAAAGAAGATGATGCTTCACCCTGAACATCAAGAGGAGAGTTAGAAGAGGAAACTTGATTAATACCAAATCTACCTGAAGGAGCAGCCATCCTTGGTCTCGGCTTGAATCCAGAGGACTGATAGCCCGGTGGGAAACCATGAATCTTGTAGCACTTCTCCATTGTATGACCATACTTATTACAGTGAGTGCAGAAACCACGGGTATGTTTCTTGTCCCCAGCAGGGTAATACTGATTATTCTGAGAAACTGGTGCAGCAGGTGCAGAAGGTCTAGGATTGTATGAACCCGGAGCACCTCTGACAGCAAAAGATAGAGAACTATGCCCTTCAAAACTCTGCCCAACAGATCTTTGTCGCTCTTCTTGAGAAACTAATGCAAAGACTTTGTTAATGTGTGGTAGAGGATCCATAAGAAGTATCTGCCCGCGTGTCTGAGAGAACGACTCATTTAAGCCCATAAGAAACGCCATAACCTGCTCTTGATTATAGTAATCAACCAGCAAACCACAAGTACAATTTGGGCGAAAATTAACCAACTCATCCCAAATTGCCTTCAATTTCGTAAAATAAACATTGACACAGAACTGCTCTTGCCGGAGATTAGCCAATTCACGGCGTAATTGAAAAATTCGGGGACCATTAGTTTGAGAAAATCGCACACTCAAATCAGTCCAAATGTCACGAGCAGTTTTAGAGTACATCACACTCGCTTGAATATCTTTAGAAATGGCATTTAAAATCCAGGACATAACCATACCATTGTTGCGAACCCAGGCATGATGAAGAATTGGATCATCTTCAGGAGGTTCAACAATGGAACCATCCACAAAACCTAGCTTGTTCTTCACAGTAAGAGACAAAATCATCGCACGACTCCAGGAGGCAAAGTTATCTTCAGAGAGAGCTTGCGAGACAAGAACAAGACCGGGACCGTCAGAAGGATGCAAAAAATATGAACTCGAAACATCGTCGATTTGGGCGCGAGTTGTACGATTCGCCATTGAAACGAAATTGCGGAAAAATTAACAGAAATTGACGGACAAAATCGCACAGAACAGAACGGAAGCGAAGAAGAAACGAAAAAATTCAAACTGATACCATGTTGATTGAAGGAATTCACATGGAGGTGGAAAACTCCATGGTTGCAGAAGGAAGAGAGAGGGAAAGTTTGTTAGAGAGAGAGAAGAGAAGAAAACTAATTTTTATTAAAAAATGAATTAATTACAACGGTAACATAGAGTTGGTATATATATACAAGACTTTACATGTGTAAAATGTAAAAACGCTATTAGCTAAACTAATAACAAAAGTGCTAATATCATATAACACTTTTATCTGTGTTATAGTAAATTTAAGACTGCAAATATAAAATAATCCAACAGTCGGGAGAAATGAAGTTGGAGACATGAGAGAGGAGCAAAATGAGTATTAAAAAAAAAAGAAAAAATGAGGGTGGTGAATAATGAAGAGAATAGTGTATAAACAAAATGAACAATAAATGGAAAAACTGTGTGAAATGTAAAAAAATATGTAGATAATAGTAAGTTTATAATATTAAACTAATAAAATAATTATAAACTAAATAAAAAAATTCTCGCCGGCAAATATGAGAAAACTAAAAAACGCGCATGGTTTATAGAAAAATCATAATAAAATGATTAAACAACCATTTTTTTTAATTGTGTCACCTAATTTTATTAATAGTAGTAAGGGCAAATATGAGAAGAATACAAATAAATGCGTCATTGGTAATCCAAAGTGACAATTATTTCGGAATAAAAAATTTCTCTGGAGAGACAAATAAAATGAGAAAGAGAAAGTAATAATTACATCATTATTAAGACGGAGGAAGTTTAAGAGGTTGATGGATCAATGACTTCACATCCTCCATAATTTGTTGAGGGGAAGTAAATTCATCACCACCACCAGATGAGTACAAATAATAACCCATTTTGCATATCTCTGCGAACAAATCTTTGCATTTTCTTGGAACAATGGTTTCTCTCTTATAAACCATTCTCAGCAGTTTTCTCCGATTATACTCTATCAATTTTTCAATCTTCGAAACAGCCCTCTCTTCGTCTTCATCGTCAGATTCTTTTAGAATGCTCACCGTATTTACCCTCCTTTCTTCCTTCTCCTTCTGTCAACACATATCATTAAGGGTAAATTACATTTACATCCCTGAGGTATGCTAAAATACTTTTAAGGTCTCTGTAGTGTCTTACAATCACTCCTGAAAACATTGGTAGGAACTCTAACAAAATAATATATTAGACAAGTTATTCCGCTAGGGTTGTAACTGACTATTAGTTTCAGACAGTAGTTGAGACAACATAGAGCTAGGGGGGTGACATGACTCTCCTAACATTTCTTAAATCTTATTACTTAATATAAGATTTATAAATTTTCGTCTATGGTAGCATTAACGCCCCCGCGGGTAACAAATATAGTGCATATTGGACTTCATGACAGGAAATATTGGCTCCATTAATTGTTTAAGGGATTTGACTGTAATTACCAATACTACAAGAACCTTAAAGTTATTTTAGCATATCCTCATGAGTATAGGTGTAGTTTACCCTTAATTTAGAGTACCATGCATACATAACACATGCATGTTTACGTACTAATTAATTATATATTGAAACATTTTACTCCATCAGTTCCTCAATATTTGTCACTTTTGAGAAATCTTTATGTTCCATAATAGCAGTCACTTTAAATTTTCAACACTACATTCATTACTTAATTTCCAGTCTTTATTAACTATTTCCATCACACTTTTTTAACTCAGTTTTCTCTCTTATTAATTACTCCCTCCGTTCCATAATATTTGTTGCTTTGGAGAATTTTTTTTGTTCTATATTATCTGTCACTTTAAATTAATCATTGTGAAAAGCTAAAAAACGACAATTAAAATGGAACTGAGGGAGTATAAGATAAGGTTATATGAGTCTAAAAACATACATTTTCCTAAAATCAAGGCACAATTAATAAAATCCTTAATCCTTATGCAAAGCTAAAACGACGATTAAAAGGGAACGAAGGGAGTACCCGAGAAGATTGAAGATCGTTGAGCAGGCGGTTGACCGTGCCAACATGCATGCACAAGCTAATACATTCCTCACTCAAAATCGTTTCTTCAGATAATTTTATACCAAGGAAATATATGGAAGTGAGTATGCATATATCGGTACCGACCGATATCCGAGCAAAAGACAAGTACTCATCCAAGTTTATTGCATCATCTTCGCACCATGTATCGAATTCCTTGACGAAACTCGTTAGAATTTCAACCCACTGCAAAGAAACATTAATATATTAGTTACTCCAAAAATTAAATTATATAACACAATATAATGTAGTACTAGCTAGCTAGCTTACGAGGCTAATCAGATGATGTTTAACACAACGGCCTTGCGCCACGTAAGCCCTTTCCGCTAACTCGTTTACAGTGCGGTACACCGCTGTAAAGAGTATCTCAACTTCTTGGAAACCGTATTCTACGGTTGGCTTCTCATTCCACCTATTATTAATCCATGATTTTTTTTTTACATAAATAATTGCGTATACACAACATATATAGTATATAATTAGCTCATTAAATCAATAACATAAGGAATGAACAACATACTCTTTTACTAAATCTAGGATCTTGTATGATTCTTCTCTAGAACCATGTTGATCGAAAAAATCATCGATACGTGCTATAAGCACAACGTTTTTGGCAAATGACATGCGAGCATCGACCAATTGACGATCGCCAAAAATTGCTGAAGCCATAAAATGGGCCATACGTAATGCATCTCGTCCGAAGTTCAAGCGGTCCAACCCGCAATCGCTGTACCACCTGTATGTATATGTACATAGTTATGTTCAAATTTTTAACAATAAAATCTTGTAAATGTATCGCTTAATATAATATATATGTTGCGGAGATAATATATATATATATATATATATATATATATACCTCTCTAATCGTTGAAACTCTTTCTGATGCAAAGCTTGGCATATGTTAAAATCTTGCCTTGAATATATAAGAAACTCTTCGTTGTATATCGTGGGGCACCTATTCCACGCGGAGAAGAAACATGCAGAAACAATACGTTCTTGACCATTTAATTTTAGTTTTATTTGTGACATGATCAATTACTACTATATGTAAGTATTGGAATGTTTATTACCTATATGCAGCTTTCATAACATGGTAATTCTCCACGTCGTATAGATCAAGGCTTCGTCTATTTCCAATTCGTCCTAGTATGCCGTGGAAGTTCTTCAACTCGTATTCCACCTTATAATTTTGATAGCACACAACCATTTTATTTTTGAGAAAGTTAAACTCAGATGATCACTAATATAATCAAGCAAAAGATTAATTAATACTAATTGCGGTGAGTACACGCTATCGTAGCTATTACCTTTTCTCGCAATTTCTTGTCAGGAATGGTTTCACTCAGCAACTGCTGCTTCAGAAATGTGGTGGTCCATTCGTTTATAGCGTCGAGATTTGTTTCGTCTTCATGTATTCGTATTTGTGATGCTCTATATAGCTCGAGAATCGTACTCACGCTAGTCGTTTGTAGGCTAATGTGATCTCGCTCCGCATACGGAACCAGAAAATCTGAACCAATCAATCAACTTTATTGTTCGATGCACATGAATATTTGCTGAAATATATATATATATATATATATATATATATATATATATATATATATATATATATATATATATATATATATATATATATATATATGCGACATGCAAAATTAAAGTACCTGATGAGACTTCGAATCCTTTGATGCGCAATAGTCTAAATGCGACAGCACAACAAGTAATGTCTTTGAAAATCTCTTCTTCTTTATGTAGCCATAGCCTGATGATCAGCCAATCACCAGTTTTAATATATAATCACATATGCATGGGAGCATTTATTGTTGTTTTAGTAAGCATTGCGTATCTACATGTATGTATAATGTATGATAAGATACATGAACAGTTAGACACATGTATATCTAGTATTTACAATGAATCTTATTCAATATGATGCCTGTACGACTTTTAATTACCTAGACTGGTATAAATAGGTGTGGAGATTGTATTTGTAATTCAACATGTTTTAGGAAGAGTAAAATATGAAGTAGGAGATGTGCTCCTTAACTATTTCTTTGTTTATGTTGTTCACATATTTTCGCAAAATATCCAACGTGGTATCAGTGCCCGGTTGATCATAATCAACTAGGGAGGTAAAAAACCCTTCCAGATAAAGAATTAATCGATTGACCACACATTCAATTTGATTGAAGAAAAAAAATCAAAGGGAACATTATCCCGTGAATCAAAGAAGAAAATTTAATGGCAAGTTCTAGAATTCTTCAGCAACCTCTTCCCATCTTTGCCGATAAAAAAAAGAACTATGAGCAAAAATTGAGTAGAAATGGTAAAGAAACTTCCATAAGGAGTAGTGAAGAAATATAACCCCATGTAGTATTTGCAAAACAGCAAAACACTTGGAGAAGGATTGAGTTCACGGCATACTTCAAGGCACAAACTGTAAAAGGTTTGGTCATTTCGAAAGGTTTTGTCGGTTCAAAAGAAAAAAAGGAAAGAACAACATCAAGTAAAATTACTCTCAAGAAAATGAAGAGTATTTGCTATTTGCTAGTCCAATTCCTAAAGAAGCCTTATAGTATGACAATACAACGCAAACACCCGATACATGCACCCAAAGGGATTTGAACCCCTGACCTCTCGCAAAGCACCACTATGGAAGAGGCTCTTGATACCACTAGACTAAAGTGGTGTTTGCAAATGATTATTTAAAAGCAGAAGTTAGTGATTGTGAATTAAGTCAGCTTTCAGCGCTTATTTCTAAAAGTTGAGGGTGTTTGCAAATATTTCGGAAAATGAACTTAAATGGAAAAAGCAGGGCTAGGGGTGCTTTTAAAAAAATAGCTTAAAACAGATTATTTTAAGAGAAGTAAAAGCAAAAGTTGATTTTGCAAACACCTGAAAACAGATTATGAGCAAAAAAAAAGCTCATAATCACTTTTCAAAAATCATTTGCAAACACCACCTAAAGCTTAGTTGATATTAATGCACTTTCTAGAAGTGTATCCACATGCATGTATAATGTATGATATCCAACACATACACCCAATACTTTGGTATTTAATTCCTCAAAAATATTACCTGTATGTTTCTTCAAGGATACTATCGATTTCAGGTTCAAAGTATCGATCTATTCCCAACTCTTGGATGGTTTCAACCAGGCAGAGACGAGTGTATATTTCCAACGGATAATTAGTCGGCGCTATAAGAGATTTCAAATAAAAATATTATGTATTAGGGTTATTACGGTTATACATCCATAAAATGACCCAAGCGCCCTTCAATTGGATGGATTTAAGGCAATTCCGGCGAACATCGCCGGAGGTTTTAATTTGAGACGCAAGTGCACCTAGAATAAAATTTTGAAGGGGAAGATTCTCTTTTTTGAATTTGTACGGGAAAATTGCAAAAAAATGAAATTTTCTTGGGAAACCTTAGAATAATCAACCCATAGGCTAAGTTGAAAATTTTATAATTATCTACCTTATAGATACCCCTCAACCTTTCTTAATTGAAGTATACCATTATTTATTGTTAGGATTTACCCCAATTCTTGAATGTGTTGAGGAGCGATTGTAGATAATAGAAGCATTTATTGTTGCCTTGATGGTGAACTAGAGCAGCTGCAGTGGTGGCCGGCGAATTGTAAAGCGAACCATAATTTCTTTGTTGTGTCAATATTAATGTGCTCCAATTCAACCACTCTCCAATTCCTTCGGCCACATATCCCAAATTCATGTGATCTCTTTCACTACCATTATCATAAACACAATTTTTGATAAAATTAATACAATACAAACATCAAGGATTATATATATATATATATATATATATATATATATATATATATATATATAATTATGTACTAACCTCTTAATTTGTGAGTCATGACTTTGAAACATAGAATCAAGTAAATCCTGGTCAAAAGGCAGAGTGAGTTCCATTTCATTAGCATAGGTGATCATAGTCGGGAAAATAATATTGAAACCAATTGGAGAAATCTGATCCTTGTCGACAACTGCCCAGCTATTTTTTCTTATAAATTCCAATCATGGAAAACAGTTCATAAATAATATAATTAGTTTACATAATAAAAAAAGAGAAAATTACACCTACACCCCTGAGGTATGCTAAATTAAATTTAAGGTGTCTGTAGTATTGGTAATTACAACCACACCTCTAAAACAATTATTAGAGCCAAGATTTCATGTCCTGCGAACGATATGCACTATATTTATTTCCTGCGGGGCTGTTGGTTCTACCATAGACAAAAATTTATAAATCTTATATAAAATAACAAGGGTTTGTTAGGAGAGCACCCCTAGCTCTATGTTGTCTCTACCATTGCATGAAACAAACAGTCCGTTAGAACCCTAACAGAATAATGTTTCATTATTCCGTTAGGGTTATAATGGAATAACTTATTCAATGCATTATTCCGATAAGGTTTCTAACAATGTTACAGGGGTAATTGTAATTACAGATACTATAGGGACCTTAAAGTTATTTTAGCATTTTAGGTGCAATTTACTCTAAAAATGGACAGGGTATATTTGAGATTTATAAAATTTAAAATGAATTAAATTATACCTTTATGGATTTGTTTGTGGGCAACGTTCCATTTGCGGAGGGCAAGCAAGCATGCGAGCGTGCAAGAAAGAGAGTCTTTAACAAGGATGGTTGACCCGGGTTCAAACCCCATGACCCGTCCGATTTCTGGTTTTCGATTATCCAATCCAGGCACTGTGGGAAACCTGGCTGACTGATTATTCCGCCGGAATATTCCCTCTCCGGCACCATCGCCACCCATGCCGTATCGTATGCAGACGGAGTTATCTCTACTTTTCCATTTGTGATCCTCTCTCTCATTCTTTCGATTGATACTTGTAAGATCTATATCGTTAATACAATTTAGTTAGTTAATTAATCGATCCACCATGTAATTAAACATGTACTGGAAAATTAAACTGGAATATATATATATATATATATATATATATATATATATATATATATATATATATATATATATATATATATATATATATATATATATAGGGTAAATTACAAACACCCCCCTGAGGTATGGTAAAATTACAAAAACCCCCCTCTTGTTTGGATAATTACATCTACCCCCTCAACTATGATTTTTTCTTAGACCTCCACCTTTATGGTGTCAAATTCAACATAGTCATCTAGATTCCGTGAAATGTGCTCTAGTTTGTACTCTTTTTGTCTAAAAAATACAGTTTCCGTTGCACCACAAACTAATATATACAAGCTAAAAATCACATATTATGATCATCTTGCTTCATAATGTAGAGTTTGAATGGGATAAAACGGGTACAAAAGTGATAATATTCCATATAATCTCGAAGATTCCACTAAATTTGATGAGTTGAGGGGGTGGTTGTAATTATCCAAACAAGAGGGGTGTTTTTGTAATTTGACCATACCTCAGGGGGGTGTTTGTAATTTACCCTATATATATATATATATATATATATATATATATATATATATATATATAATATATAGGGTAAATTCCACTTTACCCCCTTGTACTCTGCCCAAGAACCACTTTACCCCCTCGTACTCTTAATTTCGTCGATTTACCCCCTTGTACTTGTATAATTTCCCAATACAACCCTCTTCATCAACTTTTTTCGATTTTGACTCTGACGCCATTTGGTCAAGAGTCAAAATATTGACGTAAATATTGATTTTTTTCGATTTTGACTCTCGAGATTAGAAAAGAGAAAGTTTCACACATTCATATATGTTTTTCTTTGCACTTGGTGGAATCGATCAATTTTTGGGTCTTGATTTTTACTAAGTTAGGGGTTCAATTTGGGGATATCTTGGAAGGAGAACTGGTGGGAGAAGAAGAAATGACAATATTGACGGAGGAGAAACGACGCGTTATAGGCAGTGGCAATTTTGTAATTTACAGAGTTGACCACATGGCGTTAGTGTCAAAATTGACAAAAATTGAAGAAAATGGGTTGTATTGGGAAATTGTACAAGTACAAGGGGGTAAATCGATAAAATTGAGAGTACGAGGGGGTAAAGTGTCTCTCAGGCAGAGTACGAGGGGGTAAAGTGGAATTTACCCTAATATATATATATATATATATATATATATATATAATAGTACTGTTGGATTATGAAGGCTGCATCTGAAAGCGACGGCTGATTTATGCATGGAGTGAAATATACGAACTGCAAAGTGGAAAAGAATTAAAAATCCATTAATTAATTGGTGATAACTGTAATGAAATAGACATACTTAAAAGGGCTAATTAATTATAAGATGAAACATGGAAATTAAAAAAAAACTGGAAAAGTTTGTGTGTTGTTTCGAATTCCATTGTCTGAGAAAGGGAAAACTGTGACTTTCAACCTACTGCAAGTCTGCAAGTGCTGGCTGCAGATTTAGTTATATATATATATATATATATATATTGTTAGTTGAATTGAGAAAAATTTGATGTGTATTCTTCTCCATAGGAGGCACTATTTATACACTTAGAGAGAAAGCTATACAAGGAAATTACTAATTACAATGAAATCAAATCTCCTAACTTATGTAAAGCATATCAAATCAAATCTCTAACTTATGTAAAGTATATCAAATCAAATCCCTAACTTATTTCCTAAGAATATACATTAACAGCCCCCCTCAAACTCAAGGAGGGTGAGAAACCAACTTGAGATTGTAGATCAAATCACGATGACGTCCCTTAGGATGAGGCTTTGTGAAGATATCTGCAAGCTGATCTTTGGAAGAGACCGAGAAGAGCTTGAGAACACCTTGAATAATGTGTGAACGGATAAAATGACAGTCTATCTCAATATGTTTAGTCCGTTCATGAAAGACATCATTGTGACTAATATGGATAGCACTTTGATTGTCACAATGAAGAGGAATGGGAGAGGATGTTGATACTCCTAAGTCCTTGATAAGCCATCGAAGCCAAAGTAGCTCAGATGTGGTATCCGCAAGAGCACGGTATTCTGCTTCAGTGCTGGATCGGGCAACAAATGTTTGTTTCTTACTTCTCCAAGATATTAGAGATGTGCCAAGAAGAAAACAATAACCAGTAGTTGACCTGCGATCAGTGGGATCTCCAGCCCAATCACTGTCGGAGAATGCTCGAAGAACTAGAGGCGACTCAGCAGAATAGAAAAGGCCATGAAAAAGAGTACCCTTTAGATAACGAAGGATGCGTAGAACGGCAGCATAGTGTAGCGATCTTGGAGCTGATAGATATTGACTCACTTGATGAACCGCATATGAGATATCAGGACGAGTGACAGTAAGATAGACTAGACTGCCCACCAAACGCCTATAAAGTGACGGATTTGACAACAGTGTCCCCCCTGAGGGAGTCAAGTGAGTATTTAGTTCAACTGGAGTGTCAATGATCTTGCTATCAGTGAGTCCGGCTTGAGATAAGAGATCAGATGCATATTTGGCCTGAGTAATGTAAAGACCATCTTTGGAGTGAGTAATCTCAAGCCCCAAGAAGTAGCTGAGGTGACCGAGATCTTTCATTTCAAACTGTTGACTCAGAAAATCCTTCAATTCTTGAATTCCACTAGGATCGTCACCAGTTATGATCATATCATCCACATATAAGAGGAGGAAGATGGAGCCTTTGTCAGTGCGACGAACAAATAGGGCAGAATCATAACAACTGGCAGAGTAACCCAAATGAGATATAGTGGAGCTGAATTTGGCAAACCAAGCTCGAGGGGCTTGTTTAAGACCGTAAAGAGCACGGCGAAGATAACAGACCTTGTCTGAATCAACAGATAGTCCTGGCGGAGGTTGCATATAGACGTCTTCAGCTAGTTCTCCATTTAAGAATGCATTTTTAACATCCATCTGAAATAGATCCCACTGACTAGCAGCGGCAACGGCCAAGAGAGCGCGAACTGAGGAGATTCGAGCAACTGGAGCAAAAGTCTCCTCATAATCGATTCCATACTCTTGAGTAAAACCCTTTGCAACAAGACGAGCCTTATATCGCTCAATGGATCCATCAGAGCGAGTCTTGATCTTGTAGATCCACTTACACCCAACAACAGACTGTCCCGGAGGGAGAGTAACAAGATCCCAAGTATGGTTTTTAGATAATGCATCAAGTTCCTCTCTCATGGCATTCTGCCATAAAGGGTCGGTGGAAGCCTCATGATAGGAGTTAGGTTCGTGCAAAGTGGCAAGAGTAGTGTAACAATGATAATCAAGTAGATGAGAAGGAATAGATCTTACCCTATTTGAATGGCGAGGTGGTAGATGGTCTGTAGGATCCTCAAGCGGAGCAGGAGCAAGGGACTCATGTTCAGAACTGGGCAGTTCGTGTGCGACCTGTTCATTTTCCACCTGTTCATTTAGGGTTGGGCTGGAGCGAGGAGTAGAAGTATTTTCAAACAAGTCGATAGGAGAAGGAGACTCGTCCAAAGATATATCTAACTCGGGTGAGGCACTTAAAGAAGGACGAAAATGTGAGAGTTCAACAAAAAGACGATGTTCCCAAAAGACAACATGACGAGAGACACGAAGACGATGAGAGATAGGATCATAACACCGATAGCCCTTTTGAGTTTCTCCATAACCAAGAAAACAACAAAGGCGAGATCGAGGCTCGAGTTTGTTGTGTTCGTGTGGTTGAAGAAGAACAAAACAAGCAGTACCAAAAGAGCGGAGGTGATGATAGTCTGGAGATTTCATAAAGAGTCGCTCGTATGGAGTTTCATTTTGGATAACAGGACTTGGTAAACGATTGATAGCATAAATTGCATTCAAGGCAGCTTCACCCCAAAATGGAGAGGGAATTTTTGCAGAGAGAAGGAGAGCACGAACAGTGTCAAGAATATGACGAAGTTTTCGCTCGGCTCGACCATTTTGCTGAGAGGTCCCTGGACAACTAAGGTGATGAATAGTGCCATAGGAACGAAGGATATTTTGAAAGGCATTTTGAGTATATTCAAGAGCATTATCAGATCGAAAAGTTTTGATGCGCTGTGAAAATTGAGTTTCAACCATTTTTGCAAAATTATCATATATTGACAATAGTTCTGAGCGAGATTTCATAAGAAAAATCCAACTATAACGAGAATAATCATCAATAAAGACAACAAAATATCTAGAACCACCAATACTAGTAACGGGGGAGGGACCCCAAACATCAGAATGAACTAAGTCAAAAATTTTATTGGAAACTGATGAACTAGTATTAAATGGTAAGGCTGGTTGTTTACCCAACTGACACGAGGTGCAATCAAAATGTTCTTTAGACACAGAACCTAACACACCTTTAGAAGCTAATTGCTGAATACGAGATGTAGGAGCATGACCAAGGCGAGAGTGCCATAAAACAAGGGAAGGTGAAGAAGATGTAGGTGTAACAGCAGCAGCAACAGAGATAGGAGCAACAGGTGGAAGACGAAGATTATCCACGGGAAACATACGCCCAATTCTAGGCCCGGTCCC
Organism: Erythranthe guttata; assembly: GCF_056151865.1. Lineage (NCBI taxonomy): Eukaryota > Viridiplantae > Streptophyta > Magnoliopsida > Lamiales > Phrymaceae > Erythranthe > Erythranthe guttata. The sequence continues at coordinate 10,449,365 of NC_142537.1, forward strand.
AAGCTCCTGTCCCGTCCTCGGATCCTGAACAATACATCCAGAGTAGTCAAAAGTAAGACGGTAGCCTAGTTCAGCTAATTGTCCCACAGAAAATAGATTATAAGATAGGTCGGGAATGTGAAAAACGTCGGGAACTAGAATATTTGAAGTTGAAACCGGCCCTAAGTTTTTACCATGTAAAGTGGAACCATTTGCTATATGAATGTTTAAAGGGTGTTGAGCAGGTTCAAGTTTAGAAAACAAGGAGGAGTGAGGGGTCATATGGTTGCAACATGCTGAATCGAAAAGCCAAGTTTGAGACTTACCAGGCAGGACTGAGAGAGCAGTGGAAAGAGATGCATTACCAGCCATACGAATAGCCTGAGTTATTATATCTTGTAGTTCAGGTGATGTAAGATGTATAGTGGATCCAGAAGACTGGGACACGGCTGAGGTGGAAGTCATTGGCGGAGTGGACTCGGTAACTGCAACGGTGGATTTGTTCCGACGATAACATGTATCGATGGTGTGGCCCGGGCGTTTGCAGTAGTTGCAAAACTTTTTGGTCGGCTGTCTACGCCGGTTATCGAACCCTGAATGAGAAGGTTGCTCTGTGTTGATAGGGGGAGCAACTGCGAGGACATTGAGCTTATTCTGCACTTGAAGAGTTGCAAGACGTGTTTCTTCTCGGACCAACTCATTAACAGCTATATCAAGAGATGGAAGCGGACTACGGTTGAGAAGCTGACCTCGGATCGGTTCAAATGCTTTGTCAAGAGACATTAAAAATTCATAAAGACGAAATTCGTCTCGGACAGCAGCACAAAGTTGAGCATCTTTAGGGCACGCCCAAGCTGGTTCAGATAAATCAATTTGGTCCCATATGTAGCGGAACTGATCGTAATAATCATTGATGGATTGCCCTGGTTCTTGGCGAAGTTGGTGCAATTCAACAACCAACTGATATTTCATAGAGCCATGAGAAGTCGAATACCGTTTCGCTAACATGTCCCATGCGGATTTGGCATCGTCATAACTGCCCAATAAGTTGGAAATTGAAGGGATGGATGTATTTCGGAGCCATGTAAGAATCATGTGGTTGTGGCTGTCCCACTCAATTGTACGACCAACAAAGGCAGAGTCTGCTTCATCTTTTGCTTGAACAGGAATAGTGATTGCACCAGTACAATATTGCCAAAGCATTCGACCTTTAAGAAAACTTCGCATAGCTTGAGACCATGATAAGTAATTCTTGGTTCCCTCGAGAGTACTATTGATGGGTCGAGGAAGAAAATTATCTCTTTTGTCCATTTTTTTTTTTTTTTTTTTTTTTTTTTTTTTTTTTTTTTTTTTTTTAATAAAAACGGACGTAAAAACTGAAATCTATGCGAAAAATCGGGTAAAAATGACCTAAAAGTCAAAGTCAACAGACGACTGACGTGGCGGACTGGCGCTGATGTGGCGGGCTGGCGCTGATGTGGCGGGCTGACTCAGCAATGCAAAACAGTGGTGATGTGGCTGTGATGACGTGCGGATGACGTCACAAAGATGCAGCCAACCAAGGGTGGAGCGCGTGAGCGCGTGGTCGCGTGGGCGAGCGTGGGCGCGTGTCGGCGCGTGGGCGCGTGTCGGCGCGTGAATTCTGCAGCGGCGGTACCTGGCGCGTGACGGCGCGTGACGGCGAGTGAGCGGCGCGTGTCGGCGCGTGAATGCGTGAAATTCTTCGGCGGCGGTACGGTGGCGCGTGAGACTGCGCGCAGGACCTTCTCGGGGCGCGTGAGGGCGCGTGCGGTCTCCGATGGCAGTCTGGTTTTCACCGATGTGTAGATCGTTTAACGGCGATCTTGGTGGTATGATCAGAATCTGGATCGGAGCGATGACGCACGCACAGCAGTGGTTTTATGGTGTTTCGGCGGAAGCGAGAAAAGAAAAAAAAAGACGAGAACACCACAATGAAACCAAAAAAAAAAATTGCTAGATGATCAGAGATTGGCTCTTGGTACCATGTTAGTTGAATTGAGAAAAATTTGATGTGTATTCTTCTCCATAGGAGGCACTATTTATACACTTAGAGAGAAAGCTATACAAGGAAATTACTAATTACAATGAAATCAAATCTCCTAACTTATGTAAAGTATATCAAATCAAATCCCTAACTTATTTCCTAAGAATATACATTAACATATATATATATATATATATATATATATATATATATATATATATATATATTAAATATGTGCGCCAAAACAGGGTAATAGCTTGAACCTAACCTAAAGAAAATGGCCATAAATTTTTTTTTGGTAGCTGACTTGCTGTTAAATAGTCATATTTGTAAGAGTGAAATACTTCTGACTTTTTTTTTTTTTTTTTTTTTTTTTGGCATGTAGAGGGAAATGTCCAATCTCATTTTTTCCCATTTCTTTAGTTCTAATGCTACACTCTTCTTCACCCTAGATTTCAATAATTACCTCTTCCTTACCGATGGCCGCCGCCGAGGCACCACTATCCGGACATCGAAACACCTCCACTGACGCCGAGCTATCACCGTCTGGATATCAAAACACCTCTATCGCCGCCGAGGCACGCACCACTGTCTGGACGACATCAAACACCTCCACGGAATTGAAACAACCCTCCTCTAATAAAACGACAACTTCCTCTTCTACGGTCCCGACCAACGTATCGCGTGGCAAAGCTTCTCCCATCCGTTACACTCCGGTATTTCTTATACTGATTTTTGTGTTGTTATGTGACAATTTGCGTACGATTATAGTCGATTAATAAGTCAACTATGTTTCGTTTATAGTCGATCTATTGTTTTTAGGTCTACTATATGCTGTAATATTTACATCAACTATCGTCGATTAATAAATCAACTACACAAACAACGTATTGGATTAACGGTCAAATTAATCCAGAATTTCGCGAAAAAAACATAAGATAATCTAGAGTTCCGCGAAAAATACATACAGAGGGGGTTATCACTAATTATTTCCAAGTGGTGGACCTATCACAATGCAATTTTAAAACGTTGGATTTTCACTAATTATCCCTTCTTTTAGCTTAACAAACTTAATTTCATTTTCGGGACTAATACGAAGATTTCAAAACTCATATAAATAGCAATTTAAAACAAAAATAAAAGAACTTATATTCTAAAAAAAATGTTCTTCAATAAAAAACAATTGTAAAATAATTGTGTTTAACTTTTTTTTTTTTATAAATTAATTATTAGTATGCATCTATCTTATTAATAAAAGAAAGGTCGCTCGTGATAGTAAACATTAGGAAGAATATTAATTTTTTCAATGTTTTCTTTATGAATTCTTTTTTTCCGAACAGATTTCGGCGTTGACTGCGCGGTTCTCCGGCGTTGATTTTATTTTTCTTTTTAAATTTTTTTTTCTTGCCGGTCAACCGCCGTTAACCGCCTGTCTCCGGCATTGTTTTTTTTTTCTTTTGAAACTTTTTCTTCTCTCTAAATTACTATGTTAACAACAAAATTATTGTCTGAGATAGTAATATTGAATTCCCAAACAATAATATTACTGTCCCGAACTGTAATATTATGAATTTTACTTTCCCGAACAACAATATTATTAATATTACTGTCTCAAACAGTCATATTATTGCTTGAGACAGTAATATTACGGTCGGACACTGTAATATTACGGTCGAAGACAACAAATGGCAGGCCAAGACAGTAAACTTAATTAATACAGTAAAATTATTGTCTTAGAAAGTAATATTACCGCCTCAGAAAGTTAAATTACTGTCAAAAATTTACGGCTAGAGATATTTTTTACAAATTTATAAATCATCCACCACTAAACTAATTAAAATATTTATAAAAAAAAACCCCACCATTTTCACTGGAATCTTTACCACAAAATCTCACCATTTTCACCTTAAGTGAATAATACTTTCGTCAGAGAAAAACATTTCCAAATGTCAAAAAGAGAAGGAATTCACGTTCTTGGAGAAATAAACTAAGAGTGCTTGTATGGAAGATCCTGAACTTCCTCCATAATTGTCCAATTTGGCTTAATATAATTTCGTGTCCTAACAAAAATTTACATAATCTGTAGGTCATCTGATATAGAAGATTAAAATATCTTGTAATAAATATTTCAATGCAAATTTATTTAATAAAATTGAATAAAATAGAAATAACTAAGAACGCATGAGGATTAAGCAAATATAAGAAAGGGTGGTGGATTATAAACTTTTAGGGGTATTTATGACATTTTATATATTTTCGATGGTGAATTGAAATACTTTAGAAGTGGAAATAGCACCACTCTTAAATAATTCTAAATGTTTTAAACATATTTTGTGTTATTCTATGCCTATACTTGTCAAAATATTTCAGAGACATAACTTTTAGTCCATAACTTTGATATTCTATTATTTGTAGTTTTCTGAATACCCTTAGATCAAATCATGAATTCACAACTAAACTGAGGGCACATATAGTTATAATCTGGCAAACATGAAGAGATAGTTGTCACTTAAAGCATTGCCCAATCGGTATCATTTAAGAAAAAAAGGAAAAAGAAAAAGAAATTTGTAATTTCATTCTCCACATACTAATTCTAAATGAACACCTTCTCAAATTAAAACTCATTTAAAATGTGAAATTTACTGTTTTCATCCTCAAGTTTGCAGTTATTTCACATTTTTGGTCCCTCGTGTTTACAAGAACACTTTTGGTCCCTCATGTTTCAATAATTTGACATTTTTAGTCATTTTCGTCAATTCACCCTTAGTCCGTCAGTTACGGTAGTGATGGACACAAATTTGATTCCGTTAGTTTAACAAAAAATTGACGGAAATGGATAAAAATGTTGAATTTTTGAAACATGAAAGACCAAATTTATTTTTTGTGAACATGGGGACCAAATGTGAAATTGGTTCAAACTTGTGGAATGAAAATTGTATTTTCCCCATTTAAAATCTAGTTCAATTTCTCCATGTGTCATCACATAGATGGCATCCGTTTTTCTAAATAAAATGCGGCGGTTTATTTGTATGCTACACCCGGTGAAAGTTATCCATCTGTCATCACATAGATGGCATCCGTTTTTCTAAATAAAATGCGGCGGTTTATTTGTATGCTACACCCGGTGAAAGTTACATGCGTGCATGTTTGTATGCTTATTAATAGTAAAGATTTACCATGTGTATTTCACCCAATGTAACATTGTATATAAACCAAATGTGGCGTCCGTCTCAACTAAAAAAATAGTCACATTACTTAATAGAGTTGCCCGATTGTTAGTGTAGTATTAGTCAATTACTTAGTAACTAATTAATAGCCATTCCTCTTGAACTAGCGCTGCCAAATTGTTTGTTTGTCTTAAATTTATAATTATTAATTATGCATCATTGTAATATTTTTAAATTACTAGCTGGAAATAAGAAATATATTATATTATTTAAAAAATGTCAAATATGCCCAAATTACAGTTTTTATGGGATAATTACACTTTTCGTCCCTATACATTACCACTTATACGATTTTCGTCCCTAAACAAGATGAAGTTACAATTTTCGTCCCTATACATGTCACTTTTATGCTGTTTATGTCCCTCCGTCTATTTGTCCAGTTAGTTTGGACGGAAAAATCGCACGTGCGCCGCACGTGACACACAAAAGCACCTCTACACCTCAAAACGTTCAGATTATTAGTTGACCACCAAGAATTTCACAATGTGAGACGACTGTTTGAGCTTCAACTCTTCTTCCGACCGTGCCATGATGTAATAATCCACGCCGTCGGACAGGTCTCCCATCGGAATCAAAGTTGGGGAAAATCGGTCCCGCAGATCCCAAGCCTCCAGCTCGGCGAGGCGGGTGACGCAGTAGAATAGCTTTTGCGCGGCAGAGTAAACGAAGGACTGGTAATCCCTGTTGTGGAGATTTGAAGACGGAGCGCCGATGGGGATCCACTGGGTGGTGCTGCGGCGGCTGGGGCAGCAGAAGGGCAGCCTTTGTTCCGGCCCGTACGTCATCATTGCGCGGCAGTTTTCTCCGACCCCTGATGGCGGCGGCGGATCCGAGGCTCAATACTTTGTCCTCAGCGAGGCTGTAGAACTTATAGACCATGCCGCCGCCTTCAAGAGCTGGTGGTAGCATCAGCCAAGGCGAGAACTTTTATGGCTTTTATGGCAAACTCGACGGGCAATGGACGGATTCAATGATGAATTCATAAGGAATTGAGAGATTTCGAAAATTGGGGCTTAGGGTTTTCTAGAGAATTTTGATATTTATAAAATTATTCTAATAATCTGAACGTTTTGAGGTGTAGAGGTGCTTTTGTGTGTCACGTGCGGCGCACGTGCGATTTTTCCGTCCAAACTAACTGGGCAAATGGACGGAGGGACAGAAACAGCATAAAAGTGACATGTATAGGGACGAAAATTGTAACTTCATCTTGTTTAGGGACGAAAATCGTATAAGTGGTAATGTATAGGGACGAAAAGTGTAATTATCCCCAGTTTTTATTCTTCAAGTTTGCACTGATTTTACATTTGGTTCCCTATATTCACAAAAAACACATTTGGTCCCTCATATTTCAATAATTTAACCCTTTTGGTCATTTCCGCCAATATACTGTTAGTCTATCAGTTATGTCATTGATGGGCACACGCTTGATTAAGTTAGTTTTAACGGAAAATTGATGGAAATGACTAAAAGTGTTGAATTTTTGAAGCATAAGAGACGAAATGTGTTTTTTTTTTAAATGAAGCACCAAATGTGAAATCGATACTGATGTGAGAAACAAAAACTGTATTTTTTCCATAAGTTATTGTACCGTCTATGAAATGCCACACCCATTTAGGGGTGAGAAAAAAAAACCGAGGAACCGAACCGAAAACCGACAAAACCGAACCGAATTGCACCAAACCGAAGCATAAACCGCATACTCAGTTTTCAATTTTATGTGAACCGAAAATTTCGGTTCGTATTCGGTTTTCCAAGTAGGAAACCGAACCGATGACCCGAACCGACATCAATACGGCGTCGTTTCATTAAATATATATTTTTTTTTACTTGAATGAATTTCATTGATTTTTGGGCCTGTTTTGGGCCTACATTTGGGCTTGTTTTTTATTGATTTTTTTTATTTATGAATTTTGAGTTGATTTATTGACGTTTTTTGGCTGATTTTTGGTCCCAAATGAGCCCAAAATCGAACCGATAACCGAACCGAAACCGAACTGAAACCGATCAGGAACCAAACCGCAAGAAACCGATCGGTTTGATTTTTTGTTCTTTAGGGACCGAACACTTCGGTTCCGGTTCCGGTTTGTGCCTAAAACCGAACCGAACCGAACCGTTCTCACCCCTACACCCAATCAAATAGAATGATGATTTAATACCATAGATCTATACACCGTCACAACTGCCATATCCATCCTTGTATCATTCTACACAATCAGATTGAATGCGCTGATATGAGGACCAAAGAAGATATTAAATATATGTTCCGATAAAGGGTAAAACATACCACTTTCTTTTCTACTGACATTTTGCATCAAAATTGGAAAATTGTATTCAGACGTTCCATAATGTGTAAGAGCAAATGGCAAATAGGCCAATGACAAGAGACTTTAATGCACGTGTCACAAGAAAATGTTTTGCAAATAAACCCATCTCCATATTTTTTGTCTAAAATGCCCTCCATAATTTTCCATCCATTATACTCTAAGTTCATTAATATTGGACACTGACCCTGGATTCGAACAAATATATGACCTTACCGGCTATTTCGAACCTACACCGGGTGAATATAACCGGGTGTGGGATATGCTGACGCGTGGCATTCTTTATTATTTTTTTATTTATTTTATTCGTCTCTTTTTTCCTTTTACAAATAGGGATTTTTATGCAAAAGTCCCCAACCAAGCATGTTTATTATTCTAGGTATAGGGGACATATCTCTTTCACCAATAAGCCCATCCCTTTAATATTTATTATAACTAAAGGAAACATTCATGTATATCCCAATATTACCCTCAATCATTTATACCCAATTCTTAATTGTAATCCAAATTAATCAATTTTGTCCATAAAAGTTCAATTTTGACCACAAAAATTCAATTTTGACTTTTTTTTGGAGTATAATTTAATATGCTCCAATTTCATCCTTAACTTAATTTAATCTCAATTTGACCCCAAATTTCACAAATTATTAAATTTTGACCCAAAATTTTTTTTTTTTCAAAAAAATTTTTTTTTTCAAAAATTTTTTTTGCCGCCGGATTCCAGCGTTGACTTTTTAAACTTTTTTTTTTTTTTTTTTTTTTTTTTTTTTTCCTTCCGGATTTTTTTTTCCGGATTCCGGCGTTGACTTTTTTTTTTTTTTTTTTGTTGCTTTTTTCTTTTTTTTTTTTCTTTTCTTTTCTTCCGGATTTTTTCGCCGGTTTCCGGCGGTCTCTTTCTTTAGTGTTTTTTTAAGTTTTTTTTTTTTTGTTTGGTTTGTTTTGTTTTTCCACGCCCGCCGCTACACGTTGACCGTAATTGTGCTGTCACTGACAGTAATTTAGCGTAATTATACTGTCAATGATAGTTAATTAACGTAATTGTACTGCCGTTATATTACATTTATGTAATTGTGCTGCCGTTGACAGTAAATTAATGCAATATTATATTTTTTTTATTTATTATTATTTTTTTTTATTTTTTTTGATTTGTTGACAAGTCAACGTAATTATATTACTGTCGTTGACAGTAAAATAACTGTAAACACAATAATATTACTGTCAACAACATCAATATTATTATTTTTTTGGGGTGTTTGTTTTGTTTGAGTTATTCACGGAGTAACGTATTAATATTACTGTCTATTATTGTAATATTACTGTAAACACAATAATATTACTGTGGTTGACGGTAATATTACTGTTGTTATAGTAATATTCCTGTCAACCACATCAATATTATTATTTTGTTTGGATTTTTTGTTTATTCGAGTTATTCACGGAGTAACGTAATAATATTACTGTCTACTATTGTAATATTACTGTTGCTATAGTAATATTACTGTCACTCACAGTAATATTAATTCTTTTGGTTTTTTTTATTTTGTTTACATTTGTTGAACGGACAACATAGTAATATTACTTTATTATACAATAATAATGAATTTTGTTGTGTTAATATTAATGTGCTAGAGATTAATATAGCAATATCAATGTGTTAAACTATAGTTTAGTTAATTTTACTGTGTTTAACAGTAATATAGTTAATATTAATGTCATTCACAGCAATATTGCTGTTTAAACGGAAAAAAAAAAAAAAAAGAAAAAAAAAAAAAAAAAAATTTAAAAAGTCAACGCCGGTCACCGCCGGAATCCGGAAAAAAAATCCGGAAGGAAAAAAAAAAAAAAAAAAAAAAAAAAAAAAAAATTAAAAAGTCAACGCCGGAGACCGGCGTTGACCGCCGGTCAACGCCGGAATCCGGAAAAAAAAAAAAAAAAAAAAAAATTAAAAAGTCAACGCCGGAATCCGGCGGGAAAAAAAAGTTTTTGAAAAAAAAAAAATTTGTGAAAAAAAAAAATTTTGGGTCAAAATTGAATAATTTGTGAAAGTTGGGGTCAAATTGAAGTTAAAGTAAGTTAAGGATGAAATTGGAGCATATTAAAGTAAGAGGGGTTATTTTAGTCCTTTACATAAATCTGGACCATGTGTGGACTTATTGGTAAAGGAGAATATTGTCTGGATCTCTTTATGAATAAGTTCCCACTGATGGGCTTATTTGTAATATGCCCTTACAAATATATTCCTAAACCATAGTTAGAAACGGGTTAGACTTTTTGTTAACCAAATCCCACTAACTTGGATAATTTAGATCTGTTTTTTTCTCTCAAACGTCAAATTCTTCTCTCCTTCATATTTTTTCATTACTGATTTTATCATAAAATAATATTCATCACATCTCTGTAATTTGATGATTTTGTTTACAGGTATGATGATAAAATTCTCTGTGTTGGGTCTTTTATTTCAGCCATTTTCTCTTCGCTTCTACAGTCCACACAATTTAAGATTTTACAAACACAGTGAAAGAGTAAACAAGAAACGAGAAAATAATCCAGTCACGATGAACTGGAGCATGAGAGAGAGAACCGAAACACACAAACTAAGTTTCAATCGAACTCTGAAATCATAAAAGGCTCAATTAGTGCCGGAGAAAAATTTGTAATAATCTTAATATCTTATAGATAATTGGTCAACGGATGAGAGGGAGATGTCTAATATCCGTCTTGTCGGAAATGGAGAAAACCAGGAAAAGAAAAAAAAAAAAAAAAAAAAAAAGGGTAGAAGGAGACGACGGTAGCAGTAGGAGAGAGAAAATGAGATCAATTCCAAGCCTAGTTTAGAAAAATAAATAAATAAAACACAATGAATAAAAAACAATAATTAAAGAAAGAGACGAATAAAATAAATAAAAAAATAATAAAGAATGCCACGCGTCAGCATATCCTAGGTGTGGCAATTTGGATCCGGTTTCATGGATCCGATTAGATCCGGTTCGGTTCATAAGGATCCGGTTTAGATTAAGTTTAGTTGAAATAAATCGGATCCGATCCAGTTGATATTTTTTTAAAACTGGATCCATGTGGATCCACTTTGAATCCATTAAAAGTTTAACCACAAAATAAAGTGGATCATATTGGATCCAATCAAAACCCAATTAAATACCAAAACAATTTTCTCAAAAAAAAAAGTCAAAATATTATTTTAATTAAAAGTGTATATGAGTGTGTGTGTGCGTAAAATAGTGTGTGTGTGTGTAACACAGTGTGTGTGTGTGTGTAACACAGAGTGTGTGTGTGTGTGTGCGTAAAATAGTGTGTGTGTGTGTGTGTGTGTGTGAGTGTGTGTGTGTGTAACACAGTGTGTGTAGAAATTGTGTGTGTATGCGTGTGTGTGTGCGCGTAAAATAGTGTGTGTGTGTGTGTGTGTGTGCGTAAAATAGTGTGTGTGTGTGTGTGTGTGTGTGAGTGTGTGTGTGTGTGCGTAAAATAGTGTGTGTGTGTGTATGAGTGTGTGTGTGTGTGCGTAAAATAATGTGTGTGTGTGTGTGTGTGTGTAGAAATTGTGTGCGTATGCGTGTGTGTGTGTGTGTGTGCGCGTAAAATAGTGTGTGTAGAAATTGTGTGTGTATGCGTGTGTGTGTGTGTGTGTGTGTAAAACAGTGTATGTGTGTGTGTGTGTGTGTGTGTGTGTAAAACATTGTGTGTGTGTGTGTGTAAAACAGTGTGTGTGTGTAAAATAGTGTGTGTGTGTGTGTGTAAAACAGAGCGTGTGTGTGTGTGTGTAAAACAGAGTGTGTGTGTGTGTGTGTATAAACAGTGTGTGTATGTGAGTGTGTGTAGAAGCTGTGTGTGCATGTGAGTGTGTGTGTCAATGTGTGTGTGTAAAACAGTGTGTGTATTTGAGTGTGTGTGTGTGTGTGTGTGTGTAAAACAGTGTGTGTATGTGAGTGTGTGTGTGAAACAGTGTGTGTATATGTAAAACAGAGTGTGTGTGTGTGTGTAAAACGGTGTGTGTGTGTGTGTAAAACAGTGTATGTGTGTGCAAAACAGTGTGTGTGTGTGTGTGTGTGTGTGTGTGTGTGTGTGTGTAAAACGGGCTGTGGCCTGTGTGTGTTAAACAGTTGTGTATGTGTGTGAGAGTGTGTTGAAAAGTGTGTGTGATAATGTGAGTTTGAAAGTTTATATATTAATTATTAAACCACATAAATTGAGATATTAAATCCTAAAAGTTGAGATATTAAACTACATAAATTGAGATATTAAATCCTAAAAGTTGAGATATTCAACCTCATAAGTTGAATTAAAAATGAAATGGATCCATTTGGATCCAATCCGGATCGGTCTAAATTCGATCCACATTAAATCTATTCATATAAGTTGATATTGGATCCGGATCCTTTTGAATCCGATCCACATGGATCCGGATCGGATCCGGTCCAAGTTGAGAAATTGCCACCCCTAGCATATCCCACACCCGGTTATATTCACCCGGTGTAGGTTCGAAATAGCCCACCTTACCCCCATTTTCATAATTTTTTGATTTTTTTTTCAGAAACTAGTTGTTTTCCTGAATTTTATTTCTTGGGGCCAAATTCCGGCATTGACCGCGCGGTTCTCCCGCGTTGACTTTATTTAATTTTTTTTCTCAATTTGTTTAATGGCCGGTCAACCGCCGTTGACCATCGGTCTCCGGCATTGATTTTTTTTTTGAATTTTTCTTTCTATCTCTAAATTACCATGTTAACAACAAAATTATTGTCTGAGATAGTAATATTGAATGCCAAAACAATAATATTACTAATATTACTGTCCCAAACAGTAATATTATTGCATGACACAGTAATATTATGGTCGGAGACTGTAATATTACGGGCGAAGATGGCAAAATTGCAGGTCAAGACGATAAAATTAATTAATACACTGAAATTACTGTCTTCGATAGTTAAATTACTGTCGGAGACACTAATAATGTTGCTGGGCAAGACAATAATATTAATTAAAACATTTTTTTTAAGAAAAAACAAATTTAAAAAAAAAAGGGAAAGTCAACGCCTGAGACCAGCGGTCTCTAGCGGTGGCTGTCAAAATTGAGGTCTTAATTGGAATAAGGGTCAAAATTTGTTAAAAAATGTGGTGTAAATCATGAGATTGAAGTTGAATTAGGTTTTCAATGAGTTGAGGGTAATTTTGGTATATATAAAAGGGTTTCCTTATTTGCAAATAAGTTTGAATGAGGTTAATTTATTTGCAAGACAAAAAACTTGGATGTCCCCCTTTTAATTAAGTGTTCTTGTCATTGGTATATTTGCCATTTGCCAAATGTTTAATTAGGAGATGCAATTCTTCCTCGTTTTTCCAGGGGCAGGGTTGGGGTCAAAGTCAAACAGAATGAGTCGGAATCGATCTTTTCGAAAAATCACTTGGGCAAAATTTCGAAAAGTTACTCAAAAATTTCGGAATCTCGAAATTCATTAAAATTCTAAAAGTTTCGGAAATTCCTAAAGTCACACAACTTATTGAATAACTTTTCCCTGCAAGCTTTTAGTTCATATTTTTTTATTAAGTAGTTTTTATATTTTTCTTATACTAAATTTTAAATACCATTTGATCAAATATTTATTTATAATTTGGCAAACATAAAGAGAGATTTGTAATTGAAAGCGTTACTAGTATATATAGCATTACTCAATTGGTATTATTTAAAAAAGTTTAAAGGTTTTGTTGAGAAGGTCTCTGACCACAAACTTTTATTAATTTAGAATTAAGTGTTTTATTAAGTAGTGTTTTATCTCTTTTGTTAATAAGCTTGATGTCGAATTGTTGACAAAATGTTCCAAATTCTTGTTCACTTCTCTTTAGCACCCATTTTAGATTTTGTTGTAGTTTCAAATCTTGACATATTTTTAAACATTCTTGTTGTGTTATGCTAACAAGTTGTACATTTGTGAATTTCTTATATTTGTTTTATTTGTTTTCCACTAGTTTCTTGGGACTCGTCTATGGCATTACTATTGTCGGAGTCATTACTATACTACTGGAAGTTGGGGTATATGGTGCAATTGGATGACTTGAGATAGAAGTTGTGGCTTCGAACCTACTTAATTGGCTTTGCATTGATAATGAAATCGGTCTTGTTGTCGTGAATATTTTTTACGCTAGAAGGTGTTATCTGACATGGCTTAGAAAGTGGTTTTTGAATCTCTCTCTCTCTTTCTTTTTTTTTTTCAGGAGGATTTTGTTGAATAATTAAAGGTTGTATATTTTTCTCAATTCTATCTAATTGTTTCGCTATGGTGTTTCAATTAGCGTTTGTATAATTATTTTGGTTTATAATATTTTTATATTTCATTTCTCGTCTTCTCCTGGGTTTTTAAAGGGATCACTTCAATTTGCTGGTTTTGAATACTAAGTTTTATTCCTCGTGAGGGATGTTGGGCTAAATACCTAACACGCAAGTGCACGTATCGCAAACAAGTAGTAAAAGTGGACTCGTGAGAGTCGGATGTCGATCCCACTGGGCATACTCAAATTATCTAATCCTGAGTACCAAATTCTAACAATTATGATTATTATCCAGCCTACGCAGGGTTGTCAAATTTAATCAACTAAATAATTAAACTAATTATAAAAGCAAATAAACACGAGAGAATATCAATAAAAAAAAGGATCTAGGATTTTATCTTCCCCCTATGCGATAATTTATCACCCAATTAAACCTCTATCATGCAAGTTACAATTCCTGATTATTAACCCGAGACACGAAATTACTCATAACCCGCTATCGTGTGTATTATGAGTCTATTATTTATAACCGATTCACTATATGTCTATGCAAACCAATTATGAATAAAACATTAACTAACAAGTCTCGTAAACGGCTACCTAAGGTGATATCTGTATGTCTACGACACCACATGCAATTGACACACTCATCCGGTGAAAACTACTCGAAGGCTCTCCTATCCTTGTTCTAATTATTAAAACGATCTGTCGATTCAATTCTAATAATAACACATAGAGACATAAATTAGCTACGTTCATGCACTAAATAAGATCAAATAGAAGAAATAATCATGGAAATTAAACTTGCATAATATTAGAAAAATAGGTTCGAATCACCACATAGGGTTCCAATAAAATCCTAGATTAAAAACTTAGCTACTCATGTTCTCTACGAAAAGCATAATAAAAATATGAAAATTCATAAAAGTTGAAAATGAAAGTAAAAGGAGAACTATGATGAAGATTCGTCAAGTCTTTGTCTTCGTTGCTCCGTTCTCTTGCTCCTAGATTACGTGTCGAAAAAGATCCCCAATTGTGTGCTTGGCTTGGTCTTATATAGGGTGGAAAACTTGGGGAAGAAGGCAGTTTCCTTGTGTAATTACTGCGCCTCCTCGTGATCTCGGACGGCCATGCCAAATTTAGTGCTAAAACTCGGACGGCCGTCTGGGCTTCAAATCTTCAGATTTTCGACTTTTTCACTTTTGGCCCATATTTTCTCCGAAATTGCAGTTTTGACCCCATACCTTTCCAATTCTTCAATTTGTACCTAAGATACAAATAATCAACATTTTAAGCACCAATTATCGTTAAAACACACCAAAAGCTCCAATTAAAAGGTACGATTAAGTGTAAAAATATACACTTAACACACCCCCAAACTTGATCTTTTGTTTGTCCTCAAGTAAAATCTATTCATAAGCAAATAACTCAATTACAACATCTACATAGATCAATGATCAACTTCACGTTTTCAGAACTTGTAATTATGATGAAAATTCTTAGGCATTCGCAAGCTCAACATTCAACAGCACTTAGTCACTCAATATCACCAAAAACCACAAATCATACAATTGCTTCAAGCATCGAATATTTGCAAATTAAAGATAGAAAGAATTTATACTTACATGCATATGTTTGACTCCAAATACTCACCAAATTATTCTACTCCCCTAATATTGAACACTAAGCTATTGGGATCATTGGGGATTTGTGGCTTTCAATTGTAAGGTTCTTTGGTTCGAGATAGGAAATATGGGTATATGTGGCTATTCTTCATGAATTGAGGTGATTACGCCAAAATTTGAAAGATAGGCGTTGAAAAAATGAATTCACCTCTAAGGACCTTAATAAACTCGATTCTTAAGAGTTCAAGAGTCTCCACTTTTTCTCTTAAGACAATGGACCGAGCTTTCAAAACAATTCAACAACTAGTCCTTAATTTTCCCTTCTAGATTAATCGTCTCGCCACCTCCGCCTTGCTCGTGAGCATCACCATCCTCCTCGTCCTCAAATGGCTCGGGTACTGGCTCAAGAATCGGTGCGGGCATCTGGCCCGGTTCGGCGCACTCAGGGGTACCGCATACTAAATGGCGTACAATAGCTTGGAGCATCTTCTCCGACCACCGTTGAAGGGATTCGATTGTGCTAACTTTGTTCTCCACCGTGGCTAACCGATTTCGAGCAATCACCAATTCCCGCTCCATTCGCCTTTGAAAACGGTGATCCGAACTTGTTCTTGGACCCTCGGGTGGAGCGATTTGTTGTCCACCATAGATGGGTGCTTTGAATTGTTGGGCCGCAAGGTTACTAATCGGCTTTCGGATTTGTGTGTCAATATCCATCGGTTTGGTTGGAACCCTGGCTTTCTTGCATAAGCCAGTAACGAGACAAGGTAAATAAAGCCCTTTGTAGTTGTTGGTCATGGATATCCAAAAGCGGTCGGATGTGATTTCTCCAATGTTGATTGGTGTGCCTTTTAAAATGAAATACGCAAGAGCACACCTTTCATGGTTCATTTGAGCCAACGAGCGAGTGGGGATGAGATTGGTGCATATGAAAGTAAGGCACGCCTTGCCTATTTGGTGGATGCAATTCCACTCCAACTCGTACTCCTCATCGTTGGAGAATTCGGACCAAATTGGGGGCCCATCGCATAATACTTCTCCGAGTTGGTCTTTTATTACCTCGAGTTGCATTTGTTCCAAATTGAACGCCTCATGCTTGATGTTGTAGAAGGAGTTAATGGCTTTGGCACTCCAATCCACTCTCTTTCCTTGAACCGTGCTCGTCATCGTATCCGAAGTTTGGTGGATACGATGGTTGGCATAGAACTCGCGGACTAAGGACAAGTTGATCGAATCCGCCGGTTGTAGCAATGAGTGGCACCCTTGTCGCACGAATTCTTGATTCAATGGTTCAAATTGAGGTAAGGTAACCTTGTATGTGCGCTCCGTTACGATTTTCTTCACCATTTGTTTGGTAAAAAAGACTTTAGAGCCTTCAACACAAAAGGCATCGTCATCGGGAGTTGGAACTTGGTCGGCTTTCTTTCCCTTCCCCTTGCCCTTCGAGGTGCCTTCTCCGTCTCGTCCTCTTTTTCCCATGGTGTCGAATATGCCTTTTGGAAGGGATTTGAGATGAATTGGTGTGTAAAATTTCCCCCAAACTTGAGTCGGGCGAATCGTCAAACACCTTGTGGACGTTCTTTGTTGAATGGGTGTTTTGAAAATTGGGCACCTCCTTGAACCCTCCCTGCAAGAATCACAAAGAACCAAAGTTGTTTAAGTGTATGTGTATGTAATTTGTGAATGTTAGGCGAAATGCTTGCAAGGTAAAGTGAAAATTTTGAAAAGGGGAAGCTAGGGTTCGAAGTGGGAGAGAGAGGGAAGAGTTGGGATTCTGAGAATGGAGTTGTGTTCACCCCTCTTTAATACGCCTCTACCTCGTTTCGCGCGGCCGTGTAAGTTTTTGAACTGTTTTCCGCACGGCCGTGCGAATTGCTAAATTGGGGCAATAGCCTTCTGTTTCTCGCACGGCCGTGTGAGATTACAATGTTTTTTTTCATGCGGCCGCACCCCAAGCCAAAATTGGGCAGTAGCTTCCCAGATTTTTCACACGGCCGTGTGAAATTTAGTTACTTTTTCCGCGCGGCCGTGCCCCAAGCCAAAATTATACAGAAGCTTTTTCTTCTTTTCACACGGCCGTGTGGGATTCAAGCCAATTTTTGGTGCGGCCGTGTGAATTGCAAAATTGCATTTTGACCCCTGAAAATAAAAAAATTGTTTATTTCATTAGTTTGCACGCTTCAATAAAAATAAAATAAAAATAAAACCAAAAACTAACAAAAACGAATAAAATAAAGGAAAGAAAAAAAACGAAATCTCGGGTTGCCTCCCGACAAGCTCTAAGTTTACAGTCTTCAGCCAGACTTTGTCTGCTTCTTTGTTCAAGCTAACGTGACCGAAGTCACTGGGCGATTGAATTCTCCTCCCTGATAATGTTTGAGGCGTTGCCCATTGACTTTGAAAGATATTCCGGTTTCGGAATCCAATAACTCGACTGCGCCATGCGGAAATACTTCGAGTATAGTAAATGGTCCGGACCATCTTGACTTGAGTTTTCCCAGAAACAACTTGAGACGAGAGTTGTAAAGGAGTACCAATTGACCCTTGTAAAATTCTCGATGCAATATTTTATTATCGTGCCAACGCTTGGTTTTTTCCTTGTACACACGATTTCTTTCGTAAGCATTCAATCGCAATTCATCGAGCTCGTTGAGTTGCATCATTCCTTTCTCCTTGCATGCTTCAAGATCGAAATTTAGCTTCTTAATTGCCCAAAACACATTATGCTCCATTTCAATCGGTAGATGACACGCGTTGCCATAAATCAATCGAAACGGTGTCATCCCAAGTTGAGTTTTGTAAGCTGTACGATATGCCCAAAGTCCATCGTCTAATTTTCTCGACCAATCCTTCCGTGTAGGACTCACAACTTTCTCGAGGATATTTTTGATTTCACGATTCGTAACCTTTCTTGCCCGTTCGTCTGTGGGTGATAGGCCAACGCGACATTATGCTTTACACCATACTTGGCCAAGAGTGCTTCGAATTGTTTGTTGCAAAAGTGAGTGCCTCCATCACTAATAATTGCTCGTGGTGTTCCAAATCGAGTGAAAAATATGTCTTTTCAAGAAAGTACAAACCACTGCAGAATCATTAGTAGGAAAGGCGGTCGCCTCAACCCATTTAGATACATAATCGACGACCACTAAGATGTATAGGTTATTGAATGATGGGACAAAAGGCCCCATAAAATCTATTCCCCATACATCGAAGGGCTCTACTTCGATCATTGTATTTAATGGGAGTTCGTGCCTCCTAGAAATATTACCTACTCGCTGGCATCTATCGCAACTTGATACAAAATTATAGCAATCTTTAGACAGAGTTGGCCAAAAGAAACCTGGCTGAAGTACCTTTCTCGCTGTTCGCTCACCTCCATAATGCCCCGCATAATCCGAGCCCTGGCAATGAAAAAGTATATATCTTTGCTCGCTTTCCGGTACACATCTTCGAATAACTAAATCGCTGCATTGTCTAAAAAAAAAGGGTTCTTCCCAAAAGTAGAAATTCACATCGTGTAAAAACTTTTTTCGTTGATGAAAAGTGAGCTCAGGTGGAAGTACATGGCTAACTAAATAATTCACAAAATCCGCATACCACGGTACTTCTTGATTATCTACAACAAGTAATTGTTCATCCGGAAAGTTTTCATTAATGCAAATTGTATCTTTAAATTCCGTTTCTAGCCTAGATAAATGATCGGTTACTTGGTTCTCGCTACCCTTACGATCACAAATTTCTAAATCAAACTCTTGCAGCAGTAAGACCCACCTAATAAGTCTAGGTTTTGCTTCTTTTTATTCAATCAAATATTTCAAGGCCGAATGATCTGTAAGACAATGACCTTTGTGCCTATAAGATATGATCTAAATTTTTCGAATACAAAAACAACTGCTAGCAACTCTTTTTCAGTAGTGGTATTGTTCAATTGCGCATCGTTTAGAGTTTTACTAGCATAGTAAATTGAATGAAAAAAATTATTCTTTCTTTGGCCCAACACTCCACCTACCGCATAATCACTGGCATCACACATAAGTTCAAAGGGTTCATCCCAATCAGGCACAACAATAATAGGAGCAGTTACTAACCTTGTTTTCAATTTGTCGAAGGCTTTGAGGCATTCGTCATTGAAGTCAAATTTGACGACCTTCTCCAACAAATTTCACAATGGTTTGGCAACCTTAGAAAAATCCTTGATGAACCGCCTATAGAAACCTGCATGTCCCAAAAAACTTTGAATTCCCTTTACTGAAATTGGTGCCGGTAATTTTTCGATTGTCTCGATTTTGGCTCGATCGACTTCTAAATCTTTCTTTGACACCTTGTGTCCTTGCACAATCCCTTCTTGCACCATAAAGTGGCACTTTTCCCAGTTGAGCACCAAACATGTCTCTTCACACCTGCGAACCACATAGGGTTCCAATAAAATCCTAGATTAAAAACTTAGCTACTCATGTTCTCTACGAAAAGCATAATAAAAATACAAAAATTCATAAAAGTTGAAAATGAAAGTAAAGGGAGAACTATGATGAAGATTCGTCAAATCTTTGTCTTCGTTGCTCCGTTCTCTTGCTCCTAGATTACGTGTCGAAAAAGATCCCCAATTGTGTGCTTGGCTTGGTCTTATATATGGTGGAAAACTTGGGGAATAAGGCAGTTTCCTTGTGTAATTAAAATTCCTTTACTGCGCCTCCTCGTGATATCCGCGGACGGCCGTGCCAAATTGAGTGCTAAAACTCGGACGACCGTCTGGGCTTCAAATCTTCAGATTTTTTACTTTTTCACTTTTGGCCCATATTTTCTCCGAAATTGCAGTTTTTACCCCATACTTTTCCAATTCTTCAATTTGTACCTAAAATACAAATAATCAAAATTTTAAGCACCAATTATCGTTAAAACACACCAAAAGCTCCAGTTAAAAGGACGATTAAGTGTAAAAATATACACTTAACAAGGGCGAATGGTTAGCTTGATTTTTTTCTAGAATTTGTAATTGTTTCACATGCTGGATTTTTATTTCTATGAGTTATAGGACTAATGGTCTTTTGAAAAGGATATTTTATAGAAGTTAGCAGGGCATATATTTCGAACCAGTCAAAAAAGAAAATATGTATTTTATGAATATTACCAAATTTATAATACTTTTCTTGTATGTTTTTCCTATCGTTAAGACATTCTTTGATATATAAATATTGGACTCAATATCCTCAGTTAGAATCATTTGATCGTGTATCATAGTTTTATATATGATGTGGACATATTGGCCACACAAAATTATGTTGGGATTTTATATAGTTATATGGCGTGTATAGATTATTTTGAAAACTTTAATGGGTTAGAATTACCATACCTTATCCTAAAAAATTGACCTTAACTGGGTATACATATGTAAATATATGATAAGAAAATATATTTTATATGATGAAGCACCACTTGATGGATAATAGTTTTATTTCTTGAAGAACAAGGAAGTAAAGTGTGTATTGTGTATTATGAGAAGAAAACGGAGATGACTTCTAACCTAAAAAAGGCCATACATATATATATATATATATATATATATATATATATATATATATATATATATATATATATATATATATATATATATATATATATATATATGCTTGTGACAAAGGGACAAAGATATAGAATGCCAAGGTATTTTTTTATCATTAATACGAAAAAGGTTTATTTATTACAATAATAAATGGAAAGACCACATCCACAAGTTGGCTTGTTGGTCACCTACTCTAACAATCTCCCACCCGACCTAAAGCCAACTACCCATGAATCGCAATCCCATCGACTCTCGATGTTTCTCGTGGACCGACCTTGGTAAAGGCTTCGTGAATGGGTATGCAACGTTCTCTTCCGAGGTGACTCGTTCTACTTTAACTTCACCTCTATCAATGATCTCTTGCATCACATGTTACTTCCTCAGAATATGCTTGGACTTCTGATGAGATCTCGGCTCCTTAGCTTCAACCACGGCTCCGGTGTTATCACAGTACAATGGTACTGGATCATTAGCATTAGGAATGACACCCAACTCTTGGATGAACTTCCTTATCCAAGTCCCTTCGTTTGCAGCTTCGGACGCTGCAATGTATTCAACTTTGGTAGTGGAATGGGCCGTTGTGCTTTGCTTGAAACTCTTCCAACACACGGCACCATCATTAAGCGTGAATATAAACCCCGAATTCGACTTTGAGTCATCCACATCCGATTGAAAACTAGAGTCGGTAAAGCCATCTAATTTCTACTCCGCACCCCCATAGACCAAAAATATATCCTTAGTCCTTCGTAAGTACTCGAGAATATCTTTCACGGCCTTCCAGTGAGCTGGACCGGGGTTAGACTGATATCGGCTTGTGACACTCATAACATACGCGATATCGGGTCTCGCACATAGCATGCCATACATTATGCTTCCTATGGCAGAAGCATAAGGCGTCCTTTTCATCTCCTTGACTTCACTAGGTGTCTGAGGACACATAGATTTCGAGAGATGAACCCATGGGACATTGGCAAGAATCCCTTCTTGAATTCTTCCATGCTAAACCGTTTCATAACGGTGTCTATGTACATGCTTTGGGATAAGCCAAGCATCTTTTTTGCTCTATCTCTATAGATTCGTATTCCTAATACATAAGATGCTTCTCCCAAATCCTTCATTGAGAAACGTGTGGAAAACCATGCTTTCGTTTGTTGCAACATTCCTACGTCATTCCCAATGAGTAGAATGTCATCAAGATAAATCACCAAAAATATCACTGCCCTCCCACTAACCTTCTTGTATATACAAGGTTCCTCCGGGTTCTTCTCAAAATCAAACTCTTTGATAGTTGAGTCAAACCTAATGTTCCAACTATGGGATGCTTGTTTCAATCCATAAATGGATCGCTGGAGTTTGCAAACCTTTTGCTCACTTCCAGAAGATATGAAGCCTTCCGGCTGCACCATGTAAATTTCTTCCTCAATGTCTCCATTAAGGAAAGCAGTCTTCACATCCATTTGCCATATCTCGTAGTCGTACCGCGCAGCTATGGCCAGCAAAATCCTAATGGACTTCACCATCGCGACTGGTGAAAAGGTCTCCTCATAGTTAACACCTTGCCTTTGAGTATATCCTTTCGCTACCAATCTAGCTTTATAGGTCGATACATTTCCATCCACTCCAATTGTCTTCTTATAGATCCATTTGCAGCCTATCGGAACTATTCCCTTAGGTGGATCTACCAAGGTCCACACCTTGTTGGAGTACATGGAGTCCATCTCGGATTTCATGGCAGTTTGCCAATGTCCCATGTCCGCATCCGATACGGCCTCATTGCATGTTCTTGGATTTCGTCCAATATCAACATGATCTTCATCATTTTCGAGGAGGAATAACCTATTTGGCATTTTCCGAACTCTTTCGGATCTACGTACCGTAGGTTCAGGAAGTATATTAGTGGATTGTTGTATTGGTTCGATTACTTGTTCTTGCTCTTGAACTTCACTTTGCGGTTCTTGAACTACTTCAAGTTCTATCATGCTGCATTTTCTATCGGATAGAAACTCCCTTTCTAAAAAGGTGGCATTTCTCGAAACAAACGTCTTTGTTTCTTTGACATAATAGAATTAGTATCCCATTGAGTCTTCGGGATACCCCACAAAGTAGCATAAGTCGGATTTACTATCCAACTTATCTCCCACTAATCGCTTCACATAAGCGGGACAACTCCATATCCTAATATGTTTGAAGTTGGGTTTCCGGGAGTGCCAAAGTTCATAAGGTGTGGATTTAACTGCTTTGGTGTTAACACTATTCAGCAAATACGCGGCAGTGCGAAGTGCATGACCCCACAAGTATGCCGGTAAGTTGGTGAACCCCATCGTAGATCGAACCATATCTAATAAGGTTCTATTCCGACGTTCGGAAACTCCATTAAGTTGAGGAATTCCAGGTGGAGTCCATTGAGATTGTATTCCATTCTCTTTTAGATAGTCAATGAACTCGATGCTTAAGTATTCTCCACCACGATCGGATCGTAGCTTCTTAATACTTCATCCGAGTTGCTTCTCTACTTCGTGTCTAAAATCTTTGAACCTTTCACATGTTTCGGACTTGTACTTCATCAAGTATACGTACCCATACCTAGAGTAATCGTCGGTAAAGGTAGCGAAGTATTTGTATCCACCCTTCGCACTAACACTTAGTGGACCACATACGTCTGTATGGATCAAATCCAAAAGACCTTCGGCTCGTTCCATTTTCCTTTTGTAGGGTGACTTGGTAATTTTCCCTTCAAGGCAAGATTCACAAGTTTGTAGTGATTTCACGTCCTCTTAAGAGAACAATCCTTCACTAACAAAGTCGTTCATCCTTCTTAAAGAGACATGACCTAATCTAGCGTGCCAAAGTTGTGCGGGGTTTTGATCTATCTCCTTACGTTTTGCTGATATAACATTAATAGGTATTTCATTTGGATTTAGTTCATATAAGTTGTTTAATTGTCGTCCCTTGCAAATCAAATTTTCATTCTTTTGTATAATGCAAATCGAATTTCCAAAAACAAAAATAAAACCTTCAATATCTAATACAAGAATAGAAATAAGGCTTCTAATGAGAGACAGAACAAATAAACAATCGTTCAAAACAATAGGAAAACTAGAATCCAAAATATTTAAGTAAATTGTGCCAATGGCTTCAGCACCAACTCTTGCTCCATTCCCCATCCTTAGGTAGGTCTAACCCGCTCTAAGCTTTCTACTTCTTGTCTTTAGCTGCAAATCATTGCATAAGTGTGAGCCACAGCCCGTATCCAATACCCAAGAAGAATAATTGACAGATAAATTTACGTCAATGAAATACGTACCCTTTTCAGAACGTTTCTGCTTTAGGCAAGCCTTGCAGTTGCGGCGCCAATGTCCTTTCTTTCCACAATGATGGCAAGCATCATCAACTTGCTTGCTGACCTTTGCCTTGGGGACCCCACTACCTTCACCCACTTCGAACTAATTGTTTGGGAAGGGAACTCTTTCCTTTCTCTTATTTTGGGAAGAACTCTTCTTTCCAGAAGTAGCAGCAATGAGAACAGACTTCTCTTTCTTAATGGTGGACTCGAAACTGACCAACATGTTCATTAACTCCACCAAGGGAAGATCTAGTTTGTTCATGTTGAAGTTCACTATGAACGATGTATAGGAACTAGGAAGAGACAACATGATCAAATCCAACGAGAGCTCGGCAGGGAGGGTAACATCGAGATTCAATAGCTTTTCAAGGAGAGTGATCATTTTGAGACAGTGCTCGTGGACCGAAGTCCCTTCGCGCAGTCTCGCCGTGGTCAACTCCTTTGTAGCAGCGTACCTCGATGCCCTAATATTCTCACTATACATGCTATCAAGATGAGCCTTGATATCGAAAGCATGTAAGTGAGACTCATATTTCCTCGCAAGCGTAGGCTCCATGGCGGCTATCATATAACACCTAGCATGAGTGTCATCTTTCTTCCATGCTTCATAAGTTTTCTTTTCAGCATCAGTCGCTGTGGCAGGTATATTGGCAGGAAGTCTCTCGTTAAGAACATAGAAACGTCCATCAACGGTTAGCACAAGTTTAAGACTACGCAACCAATCTAGGTAATTAGGGCCATTGAGTTTATTGTCGAGGATTGACATTATGGGATTCTTAGACATGATTATCTGAGAGGTTTAGAGAAGGGGATTATTAGAGATTCGTATTAAAATGAATTTTACAATTAAATGTTTGGACTTATGTTATTTAATTGTTCTCCCACTAATTTTATCGAGTTCCACTTCCCTCTAGTAGACAAACGAGAAAACCGATTTTTCTTTAATGGGCTTTAGGTCCAATAGACAAATATAACCCGTAGTTAATCTAGCCCGATTATATTTTCCCAAAGGTAGATCACAATCAATCATACCCATTATATGACCCTAAATTAATTTTCCTTACACTTGATAATGACCTAAGTTAATCTCGCGAATTCAAAATCGTCGTGTGTCAAGTCTAACCTACCAATCAAAGATGCTCATAGAACTTAATTATGCCAAACTAATGTAGTCCCTAGTTAATCTAGCCGACCACGTTAATCGAGCATAACCCTTTTCTATGGCTACCTTCATCGTTATATCAATTGAATTACAGCTTACTTTACCATAGCACTCCGCGCTAACACGGCTTACTGCACTACAGTAAAGGGCTACACATAATTCAATCGTTCGCAGAAGGAAAGAAAAATTCAACAAATTGGTTTTTCTTTATAGCTTGAAATAATTCTTAATTAGATTAAGAATGAGGGATTTTATAAAAATGTTTTATCTCATCAGAAGGTTCGGATTGGTCTATGTGATTCCTATATCTATGTTCTCTAAAGGTATATGGAAATGCATATTGTCCTAAGAGGAACATACGACCTAACTATAAAATTAATTACATTAATTAATTATCGGGGTTTTCAAAATAATTATAGGACCTCAACTATCATAAATCAATCAAATAATGTTGAGGTACTATTAATTCAGATGAAGTATAATCAATATTATATGTGTAATCTATTGATTAAAATCAATTTAATAAATTAAATTAATTAATTAATCTAACACCTATTTACTAAAATAGATGATTGTTGATTCGATTATCTAATTATGATTAATTAAAAATAATTTTCCGAAAATTAAAATCAAATTGTTTTAAGTTTAATTTTAGAAATCTGAAAAAAAAAATTATTTTCAGTGAACCGGTTCGGACCGAAACGGTCCGGTTCTGCCCGGTCCAGTTGACCCTAATCAGTGGACCGGGTCAGTCGGACCGAGAACCGGTCTGACCGACCCGCATCCACGTGGATTCGATCAATTGGATCGTGCACAACCATCGAACCGGCCGGTTCGACCGGTTCGATCCGAATTAAATAAAACAGTAAATTTCATATCCGATTTTCTAATTTTAAACAATTTTAAAGCTGGCAAAATTCTAAATAATATTTCAAAAATATTTTAAACTTTTGAAAACTCCCAATTACATAATACAACAACCGCTACTTAAATAAATCGAACATGCATCAAAATTATAGCATATTAAAAACGCAATTAATTGCGCAACGAGCTCTGATACCACTGTTGGGAATCAGACACGTGTACGCAACGGAAAAAAAAAAATTTATGCGAATTAAATGAATTTAAAACGCATAAACACATGCCCGATAATTGAAAACAATTAATTGCGTACCTTTGCGCTTCCAGCGAAATTAAAAACAACATACATGCGAATTATTTAATCGACATTAAATCAAATAGCATGCTTGCATTAAATCAATTAATCATGCTCGCATTAAACATCGAATTTCATGTAATCACATAATATACATAAATTCATATAACATACTTACTATACTAACATGCATAATTAATTGAAATTAAATCGAATCAAATAACTATGGATTCGAAACTTTACCTCTTGAAGCGTGAGGTAGGCGCAAGAAACGAAGCAAGATTGTCACGAAAACCAATCCGTGCAATCCGGGAGCGGCGACGGCGAGCGGCGGCAACAACGGTGCGACTGACGGCGGCAACGGCGTAGGGCTGCTCCTCGATTCTCCGATCTTTCTCCTCTCGGATTTTACCTCGTATACTTCGATCTACTAAAACGTGGCACTAGAAACGCAGTAGTTAGAATAAACGGAAAGAATAAACGAAGAAAAGAACTACCACGATTAATCAGCCAAGGGAGGTCGATTTCCGGCGAGTCGACGGCAGTGGCGGCCGCGGGGAGAGATCGGCCGAGAGAGAGAGAGAGAGGACGGCTAGGGTTTCGTGATTAGGGTTGTGTGTTCAAGTGTGTGTGCAAGACCTATAAATCAAGTATTTATAGTGTCTTGCATAAAAGCCCTAACGGGCTTAAGTTGGACCGGGCCCAACAGCTTAAGTTCGTTAGTTCTTTTACTCGCTCGTCTCTCTCAATTCAATGATCGGAAAATTGTAACAACTTACATTTTCGGAATCATTATAATGTCCCCATCACTACGAGTGCCAATTCTCAATTTCCAACTTTCTAAAAGTGGAAACTCTAATTCAGTGCACTTTCTAAATTTGGAAACTTCCCGATTTAGAAAGTACACTAAGATGTTCGCCTATTCTTTTCCTTTTCTTATTTTCATTCGTAATTCTAAATTACGAATGTTGGACCCAATCATATTGACTTCCAATCATGCAAAGATAAAACATTTTTATCTCTGACCATTTATTCAAAGATCTCATGTGCACGAGCAATGTGATCCTCGATGGTTCAGGTGTAAGCTACCCGTGGGCCCACAACCCTTTGTGGTCAAAACTCGTCGCTTAGAGTTACGATTAAGATGAAGTCATTTCACCTTAATCACCTAACGAATCAAGATTGGCGTCTAGCAACTACGCGTCATGATTCCCTAGATACAAATGAAGTGCCTGCAAGAACCTTTTGATATAGTTAGCGTACAGTACGATCCCTTCGATTCATATGCCCCGATTGAACTAGAGGCATTGGTTCATCGAGACCTCCTTAGTAGTTCAATGACTGTGCGATCGTTCTAAGTGTTGTAATCGTTACGTGCATGACTTAGAGAATCGAATTCTCTAATTATCACTTACTCAGCTCTGGCCAGAGACTTTGAGATTACAAACTATGAGAACACACGGGACATCCAAGACTATTCTAGCGATTGAATCCCCGACTACAATGCACATACCTCCCACTAGATTTCGGACTGCACGAACACTGGCCCTTGGGGTGGTCCTCGGTGGAACTCGGGGACAGGTCACGATACAGCTGGTCCTCTAGTGAAGTCACGGTGATGTCTAGGTCATAAGGACTAATGGTGTACAACTATACCATAGATATCTCTACTCGATTATTGAGAACCACTTAGAGATTTCTAGGGTAAGGGAGTTCAGTGAACTCGTCAACTTACGAGCACCCACATATGCATGCCGATATCACCATACAATTACCTGATGAGATGCAGTACACATACACTAAGTGCTAGTCTCTTAATGGGAATGGCCGATATCCTCATTGGTGGCGTAACCCTTAGACTAGGAACACGTTTAACAGTTATAATACTAAAGTAAATATCTCACGATCCTAACGATCAATTACTAGTACATGTAATAAATGTAAGGACTATATCTATGCTTGTGACAAAGGGACAAAGATATAGAATGCCAAGGTGTTTTTTTATCATTAATACGAAAAAAGGTTTATTTATTACAATAATAAATGGAAAGACCATAGCCACAAGTTGGCTTGTTGGTGACCTACTCTAACATAATTGCAATTGGGCCTGATACATTCCAGCCATGTAACCACCTTAATGTCGAGCTAACAGGAGCACAAACTTCTGTTATTGAAGTTGATGAAGATGGTGATGCAATACATGAAGATGAAGGCGGTTCTATTAATGTTGTTAGCAATAATTTGGTGGAAAACTTGAGTTTATCAACTTTGGAGTATTATAGACCATAAGAGCTACAATTGTTTGAAGATGATCGTGAAAGATGATTTCTACATGCTCCTTTTGTTATTTGTCCGGATTCGAGGACGAATCCTTTTAAAGAGAAGGAGTATGATACGATCCTCATGAGCTCCAAGTTGAAGAATTGGAAGAAGAGAAAACGAGTTAGATTCATGGAGCCGTTCCTGTTTAATTGAAGAATAAAGGCTTGAATCAGGCCTTTAAAGAGTCCTTGCTTAGGAATTGGAAGAAAAGGAAGAGGAGAGTTCGTTAGACAAGTTGAAATCCATACATGCGAGATTCTCGCCTATTTATGGCAGTTTTACTATTCGGTTTATAAGTCTCTCACGTGACGTTCAATTAAGGTGATTCGAATTGCTACGGAACGCCAGCTGCAAGATCTAAAACTTTGTTGTTTTGATTCGAGAGATATTCGGAGTGGAAGAGGTCATAAATCGAGTTTGAAGTCAAGACACGTGCACAACCAAGTGTCTACTCGAGTTATGAAGAATGTTCATGTGGTCGACATGATGTTTGGAGTTTATATTTTATTAAATTACATTTTTATTTAGTATTTATTATATTTCCTTGTTTAAGAGTTATTTATGATTAGGAATTTGCTTATTTATTAGTTTCGTTATTATAGTTTAGGTAGGAGTCATTTTCCTTGTGAAAAAAGAGTCTTTTTAGGCTTTATAAATAGGTTACCAATTTAGCCTTTTATTAGGGACGAATTCTAATGAATTAATTGAGTTTTTGAGAGATCAATTCTCCTTCGCTGTTCTACAGCAACTTCGGGAATTTACAAGTGGATTCTTGTAACTTTTTTAGCGACATAATATTGGTTTCTGGTTCTTTATAACCACGGCGTCAATATTCCACCTTGATAATAATGGTTTCTAGCTCTTTATATCCATGGGGTCATTAATCCTTGCTTCCGCCAATTTGATTCCTTTGTTTTTGGATGTTTTCAATTTTCTTTCCGCGTAAGGTAATTGGGTCCCGTAACAAGTTCTACGGGGTTCGTATTAGGGCCCTTTCTCAAGCCTTTGGCTTCCGGACCTTCCTTCTTGGGCCTCAATCACGTTAGGCCTGCTTCCATTTACATCTAGGGGCAAAACAGACCGGATCAATATATAAGGGAGAATGTGAGATACACCCCGAGTTTTGAAAATATATATGAGGAGGTCCAATGTTTGTTTTTGTCCTACTCAAAAACCCAAATTCTATCTTAATTTAACAGACCCCGGGACAACTTGAAATACCTGTTTTGCTCTTTTAGTTACATTTTAATACTCTACCCCACGACCTAACAGCAGATCATGATTTCTCTTCTCTCTCAACTAGATCTCGTTCTCTTCTCTCTCTCGCCGCCCACCGCTGCTTCCCCATCGCTTGCACAATCTCCGTCACTGCACCTCTTTGCCGTGTCGGACCGCCAAATCGCCACCTTGAATCTCCATAGCTGGTCTGACCGGATCTTGCTGCAAGGTTACATGGCTGATGTTCCTTGATTTTTTGTGATATAGTTTTACAAACAACACATCGGCACTCTTCAGGTATATTTTTCTTGTATAGATGAATTATAGATAGATGTATGTATCCATTTTTTGATTGGAGCAAATATTGCAGATTTAGGGTTTGAGTTTGAGAATAAAAGTGTGTAATGGGCGAATCGAAAGAGAAATCGAAATCCATGACTTCGTTGAAGATGTTGAGACGGGGTTGGTAGCATCATGGTTTGAGGTTATGAGGAGGTAGTTGCCATTGCTGTAATTATCTCCTTTAATTTTTATTTTTCTAATAATATTGAAAAATAATTTCACTCTCCAAGAAAACATGCAAGGGAAGCAACATAGGGCTAGAAGGGGTAGATTCAATCTCGTAATTGCTCCTGGAGATTAACGATAATTAACAACTCGATCAAACTATCATGGGCTACACAACAACGAGTACCTTATCGTATTTGTCAAGCTTATATTGCAGATATTGTGTTGGAAATTTTGAGTATTGGACTCAAATTTTGTTGAATATTTAAGTAGTTTAATTTAGATTCTCAAAATTAATTTTCGATGAATGATAAATTAATGGATCATTTAAAATATTTAAGTGTGGAAAATAATAAAGTGAAATGCCACCATTGAAAAAGATGGAGGTGTTTAAACACCTATTAATTGGAATAGGTGTGTAATTAATGAGAAAAGGTGTGATACCTTTTCATGAAACTATTTTCCTAAGAGTTGTGACTTATCGTCATAACCTTTGAAAATCTATAAATAGATTCCAAAATCCACCATTAGATTCATTCATTTTTTCACATGGAATTCAATACATTAACTGAATTCAGTTCTCATCATAGCATATCATTGCATGTTGTTGCAATTATCAAGTCCTATTTCTTCGTGTCTTATAAAGTCATAAACGTCATTTTGTTCGCCGAGTTCCAATAATTGTTGTGCTACTTTGCTGGAACTGAAATAGTCGTTGTATCTTGGAGACGATTGCCGTAAACTGAGAGCACTGTACGGGGCAAATTTGTCTTAAGGAGAAAGAACCGAGTTCTTGCCTCGACTACATTTTTCTTGTCAAACTTATGTCCAAAATTTTGTTCGTTCCCATTTCGAAATACACACATCCAAATAACATATTGTGATGGTGGAATATAGATTTCTAGGTGCTTTCACTGTTTATATAATAAAATAACTATTCAGTACGTTTTTCACGTAAGAATGATTCCATGTCTTAATGATCGGTATATATAGTCACATGTAGTAATATATAGTAACATATAGTAATATGTTGTAACATGTGCATGTGATTGTGTATTTTGATTTGTATTTATTTGTTATGAGTTGATTTATAATGTAATTATGTAAACCGAACTTTATTTTTTGTCACAAATCTTGGTGTTTGAACAATTTCTATGCACTATTTTTTTGTCGAGAAGACATGGTGTTTGTCAATTCAAAATAGTTCTTTTGCAACCGATAGATTGGAGTTGCTGTCGTGTTGAAAAATGGGATTTGAAACTATAAATACAAACTACACTATATATGACTATACTCTTGTAGTCACATGTGGTCATATACATGTAGTCATATATAGTCACATATTGTCGTATACATGTAGTCATATATAGTCACGAGTAGTCAGGGGCGAGTCCCCCCTTAGGCAAGGGTGGACTCAAGCCAACCCTCAATTTACAATTTCCCCCCTATATAATACTATATATCTATTTGGCTCACCCAAATTTAATTAATTAGCCCACCCAAAATTTCAATTAAGGAAAAAGAAGCCCCATTTTTTTTATTAATAAGCTCACTCAAAATCCAAATTAATGCAAAAAAAAAATCCCAAATTCTATTAATTAGCCCACCCAAAATCCAAAAAAAAAAAAAAAAAAAAAAAAAAAAAAAAAAAAACTGCTAAAATTTGTTTTTTTTTTTTTTTGTTTTTTGTTTTTTATTTTTCTTTCGTTTCTTCTTTTCCTATTTTCTAATTCTATAAATAAAAAATCCTAAAAAAAATTCAGGAAATTTAAGTCCACCATGTACCAAATTCCTGGACTCGTTAATCCGTGTAGTAATATATAGATATATATAACCTATGTGGTTTTTCTGATATATAGTGTTTGCAGTGATTGTGTTTTTCAAACTTTTTGTTGGCTACTTATTGATGTATAATATCAAGATTCAAATTGTGAATTTTGTTGTTAATAATAATAATAATAATAATAATAATAATAACAATAATAATAATAATAATAATAATAATAATAATAATAATAATAATAATAATAATAATAATAATAATAATAATAATAATAATAATAATAATAATAATAATAATAATAATAATAATAATAATAATAATAATAATAATAATAATAATAATAATAATAATAATAATAATAATAATAATAATAATAATAATAATAATAATAATAATAATAATAATAATAATAATAATAATAATAATAATAATAATAATAATAATAATAATAAAAATAATAATAATAATAATAATAATAATAATAATAATAATAATAATAATAATAATAATAATAATAATAATAATAATAATAATGGTAAATTACAAACACCCCCCTGAGGTATGGTCAAATTACAAAAAACACCCCTCTTGTTTGGATAATTACAACTACCCCCCTCAACTATGATTTTTTCTTACACCTCCACCCTCATGGTGCCAAATTCAACATAATCATCTAGATTCCGTGGAATATGCTCTAATTTGTAGTCGTTTTGTGTAAAAATGCAGTTTCTGATGCACTACAAACAGATATATACAAGCTAAAAATCACATATTATGATCATCTTGCTTCATAATGTAGTGTTTGAATGGGATAAAACAGGTACAAAAGTGATAATGCTCCATATAATCTCAAAGATTCCACTAAATTTGAGGAGTTGAGGGGGTGGTTGTAATTATCCAAACAAGAGGGGTGTTTTTGTAATTTGACCATACCTCAGGGGGGTGTTTGTAATTTACCCTAATAATAAAAATAATAATAATAATAATAATAATAATAATAATAATAATAATAATAATAATAATAATAATAATAATAATAATAATAATAATAATAATAATAATAATAATAATAATAATAATAATAATAATAATAATAATAATAATAATAATAATAATAATAATAATAATAATAATAATAATAATAATAATAATAATAATAATAATAATAATAATAATAATAATAATAATAATAATAATAATAATAATAATAATAATAATAATAATAATAATAATAATAATAATAATAATAATAATAATAATAATAATAATAATAATAATAATAATAATAATAATAATAATAATAATAATAATAATAATAATAATAATAATAATAATAATAATAATAATAATAATAATAATAATAATAATAATAATAATAATAATAATAATAATAATAATAAAATAATAAGGTACCCATAGAATAAAGTATTTAATTTGTCTATGATGTTTTATTGCATTTATATCATAATACACTTGCATTAATTAAAACTTCTGAAATGGATCAAACTCGGGGCCGTCAGAGGAGCCTTCTCCACGACCATAATTGCACGACATATATGCATTGATGGCTCTCGTCGATCCACCTAATTCTTCCCCGTCTTCCACCGTGCCAGCAACATGCAGCGGTAAGGGGACATAATACCCCATCGTCGGCGCCGCCGGTGGTGCTGGTGCTGGTGGCGACCGCACCATATGAGCACCTTGTGGCTGCTGCTGGTGAACGAAGCCACCATTATCGTCGTCACACCTAACAAACTGCCCCAACTGATTCATGGAGCCTCACTCGAGGTCCTGCTGGGCTCGATGCTTAATGAGGAAAACGATGAGGGGCTGTATGTAGTCGCCGAAACCCAACGACGTCATTGCCGCCAGCACGTCCTCCGGTATGACGGTTTTTCGGTAGTCGCGGTGGCACCGGTTGTTCGCCTCAGCCGTAATGAAGTTGATGAACTCGTAGACGCACACTTGGATGGCCTCCTTTGTGTTGTCGGTGATTTTAGCGTGGGCGGGAAGGATGCACCGCATGATGCGAGTGATATTTGTTGTCGGCATGTATTTTCTATTTTGACGCCTTGGTGTTGTTTTTGGTTCACCTCGTCGGGCGTGGCATTGGTTGGGGCGGCCGGGATGTTGACAGCATTGGTGGCGGCGGCGGCGGCGTTGGTGAAGCCAACTTCCCTAATGACAATGCCTGAAATGATATATTTAAATGTGTAAATAAAATATACACTTGACAATGTATCACATAATATAGATGGGATGCGATATAGGATCAACATATGCAATGCAATAAAGAAAAATAATATTTTTCAAAATTATAAAAGCTAAATAAATTTAAAAACTCGAACTTATTCAAAAAAAACATGTATAAAATTTATCGTCATTGTCTACAAAAAAGCAGAACATATTGGTATGACGAAATTATGAAGTGGTTGGATTTGTGTCCAATAACTAACAACAATTTGTCATGCAAAAACCACGAACAAAAAACTCACTTTTATTGCACTAATCTCTCACACACTGTGATATGCTATTATATTTTATATTGTAATTCATGTTTTATTTTATTTAAAATAACTGTGTATATGAATATATTGATGATGTCATTAATATACATACATCCTTTATCGAACATAATTAAATTGGAATAGAATTGGAATAGAATGATATACGAAAGATAAAATAAAATATTAATTGGAATAGAATGATATACGAAATTCGAAAGCGAATGATATACGAAAGCGAAAAATTGGAATAAATTGGAGTAGAATGATATACGAAAGCGAAAAATAAAATCGTTCATTTACCCAATTCACGCAAGGAGATCTGTGAAGTATCAAAAAGATTTGCGAACTTAAATCGCACAAATGTGCTGATAAAAGATCGATTATCAAAAAACCAAATCCAACGAATTAACACGTTTTTTTTTACTGCGACAAATAAGACACGTGTACATAAAAAAAACCACAAATCTATGCACACTGTTCATATAGATTTAGTCTTAAAAACAAAATATTAGGAAAAATGAGTGCAATTTTTACCAGATGCGCGTGCTCTTCTGGTGTACTTATGTTCTATGTTTGAGCTTCCTCTTCTCTCCATTTCTTCAAGTTTTGCTTTTGATTCAAACCGTGTGTTTTTTCACCTTATCTCCTTTGTTCACACAAATGTAACAAAATATTTTGTTATGCCTCTTACTCTTGTTTGTGTGATGAGTTGTGAAGCGTCAGAGGCACAATTGGATTCATTATACAGATAAATGAGACATTTGTAATGAGTCCACATGTGTGAAATTATGGTTGTGGAAGGTAGAGGAAAAATGGGCAAAAATATTAATTGTCGTTTCTAAAACTTAAGATATACGTGTATGAAGCAACATAATTGAAAAAAATAAGTTAAAAAATTTGCAGAAATTTAGTGTAAATCCTATGAGGCAATATTACATGTATATATTTTTTACACTCCCAATTATTATTTGTACTAAAATAAATGGAATTAATCTTGATTTTGATGGTATCAACTACTCGTCGCTCAAATGCTAATATAGAAATAATTCAAAAAAATTCACTAGGTGGGGATAGACACGACTTAATTACGACAGCTATTTAATCCGTCTTAAATGTGAATTCTTGAATTGTTATGATAATAATATTTTCCAAATCTTGTAAAGTTGTAAGGTTAAAATTATTGCATTTATTATTTTCAAGGTTGAACAAATTAATTTTTATATTTTTTTAATTCTAAAAGCAAATAAAATATAATATAACATATTGAGGTCACATGTTTTATTAAGTAAGTCAGATTATACGAGATAGAGTTAATAAAAATCATCCGACTCCGATATAGTCAAATATCCATTAGCAAGACCTTTTTTTTTCTCTATTTTGTGGTCATTGTCTGCACTCGAGTGGAAACTATTGAATTCAAACAAGTACATATTTTGTTATAAAAATTTTAATAAAAGAGTGTTGTGTTAAAAGAAAACATTAATTTAATATTAATTACCATTTATTATGAATGTTTAAAGTCTCATATTCTCCTTTGTATTTTTTTATTGTCTAGAGTTAATTGTTTTTTTTTTTAAAGTCCGTAATGAACTTGATATTCACGGCCAATGATTGAAAAATAATTGTTAGTACTGAAATGGTCTTAATTGACGAGGAGGTTGTGAGTGATTTGTCATGTTTTTATATGAAAATTTGCACTTGTGATCCCTCAAGTTTACAACAATTTACATTTGGTCTCCCATGTTCACGGAAAACACTTCAATAATTTAACACTTTTGGTCCTTTCCATTATTTTTAACGTTAGTCCGTAAGTTAAGACAATATTGGACACATGCTTGATCCAATTATTATTGATGAAAAATTGACGGAAATGATTAAAAATGTTGAATTCTTGAAATATGAGGGATCAAATGTGTTTTTTGCGAACATAGGGGACCAAATATGAAATTAGTCTAAACTTTAGGGGTGAAATTTGTATTTTCCCCTATTTTTATATATTGACTTTAAGATTCATATTTTATAATATGGTGGCAAAATACAAGCTGCATAAAATGAAATCACTTGGAGTAAATTAGTGGAACGTATAAATGAATGAAATAGTTGTAGCTATAATATTCTAATTCATTATGCTAGTACTTCATACGTGCGTTGCATGGGGTATTCATCGTAAAAATAAATATTTGATTTAAAAAAAGTTCTCGAAATAGTAAGATCAATAATGCAATACAAATTAGTAGAAAAGTAAAAGAAAATAAAAAATATATTCTATATTGTGTAAGTAATGAATACCAGTACCAGTACCAATATGAATACAAATACCAATACCATTATCGTTACCATTACCATCACCAATATCAATACCATTACCATAACCATTACCATTGCAGTTACCGTCACCTATACCAATACCACTACTATTGTCATTATCATTATCAATACCAATCATTACCATTACCATTACTAATGCTATTACTAATATTAATATGATAATATTACTATTACTATTAGTGTTAGTAATCCTAATGTTATTGCTAATCCTAATCCTAGTATTAACTCTAATCTTAATTCTAATACTAATCTCAATCATTGTTCTAATCCAAATTGTAATCCTAATGGTAATGCTAATCTTAATCTTAATACTAATTTTAATCATAATCTTAATCCTAATAATAATAATACGAATCATGATTCCAATCCCTATAGAAATACAAATATGCTAATGCTGACGGTAATCTTAATACCAATCTTTATATGCTAATGCTAATGGTAATACAAATTCTATTCAAATTATAATTCTAATCATAATACTGATATTAATATTAATTCTAATTATAATGCTAATCTGAATACTAATATTCATACTAATATCAATTCTAATATGCTAATACTAATTCTAATCTTAATCATAATACTAAGTAACACTAATACTAATACTAATACTAATATTTATATGCTAATACTAATCCTAATATACTAATATTATTACTAATATTAATTCGTTAATGTTAATATTGATATACAAATGTTAATACTAATACTAATACTAATACTAAGATACTAACACTAATACTAATGTACTAATACTAATATACTAATATACTAATACTAATACTAATATACTAATACTAATACTAATACTAATATTAATATACTAATACCAATACTAATATATCAATACCAATACGTACCAATACCAATATCAATATCAATATCAATACCAATACCAATACCAATACCAATACCAATACCAATACCAATATCAATACCAATACCAATACCAATACCAATACCAATATCAATACCAATACCAATACCAATACCAATACCAATACCAATATCAGTACAATTATCAATACCAACATATACCAATACCAATATCAATACCAATACCAATATCAATACAATTACCAATTCCAATAACATTACCAATACTAATACCAATATCAATACAAATACCAATATCAATACCAATACCATTATCAATACCATTATCAATACCATTATCATTACCATTACCATTACCATTACCATTACCATTACCATTACCATTACCAACACCATTACCATGACAATTATCGTTATCATTACTGTTACCATTGCCATTACCATCACCAATACTAATATCATTAGCATTACCATTACTATTATCATTATCATTACCATTACCATTACCAATACTAACATCAATACCAAGATCAATATCAATTTTGATACCAATATCAATCATTACCATTACCATTACCATTACCTTTACAATTATCATTACCATTACCATTACCATTACTAATACTAATAGTAATATACTAATATTAAGACTAATCCAATAATAATACTATAACTATTAGTAATTCTAATGATTATCCTAATCATAGTACTAACATTAATCATAATCCTAACAATAATACTAATATTAACCCTAACTGTAATCCTAATACTAATTTCAATCATAATTTTAATCATAATCATAATCCTAATCCTAATCCTAATCCTAATGGTAATGCAAATCTTAATTTTAATATTAATTATAATTATAACCCTAATTCTAATAACGATACGAATCATAATTCTAATCATTATAGAAATGAAAATATGCTAATGCTAACACTAATTTTAATACTATTCCTAATATGCTAATGCTAATGCTAATTTTCAATAATAATTCTAATCATAATGCTAATACTAATATGCACCATAATCATAATGCTAATATGCATGTTGATATTCATACTAATATTAATTGTAACATGCTAGCGGTAATGCTAATGCTAATCATAATCTTAATCATAATGCTAATACAAATATTAATATTAATAATAATACTAAACTAATACTTATTTACTAATGCTAATGCCAATACTAATACTAATGCTAATCCTAATATACTAATGTTAATCCTAATATACTAATGATAATGCTAATCCTAATATACTAATGCTAATGTTAATCCTAATATACTAATTATAATCTTAATATACTAATGCTAATTATAATTCTAATTCTACTGCTACTGCTAATGGTAATGCTACTACTAATACTGATGTAACTCAAATAATGATACTAATATAATTATGACAAAAAATGAAGGGTCAATAAAAAGTAATTAAATGGAAATTATTAAACAAAAAATCATTACAAAAACAATAATAAACCATCTACCAATTATTACCAATAATAGAATTTTCTACCCCTTTAGATTTTGGAATAATCTAAGAAACTATAAAAAAGTATAGTTGAAAACATTATTGATTTAGTTTGATGGGAGTAATTTGAATGAAGATTTTGAGGAGTAATTAAAATTAGAGCATAAAGTTGTCCAAAATTTTAGTAGTTAATGTCATATATAAAAATGAATTGCATAAAATTAGGGGAAATGTATCCAACTAATAAAACATTTATAGCGATGAAACATACGTAGTGCCAAAAGTTGAAAAATGCGTACTAAAAAAAGTTTTACTTGATGTTTTAATATTTTATTTAAATTAAGCGTGAATGGGGATCTAATTTTATAAAATATCGGATCCTACAACTATAAATCCCATTTCAATAAAAAAAACATTAAAATTTAAAAGAAACGTGATGAATATTAATGATATGTATTTGGATCGAGTGCGTGTTGAGGAAGAAAATTTGGAACAAAAGAAGGTGGATGATCGAGTGTTGAAAATTACATATAATTATTAACAGTAAAAGAGAATTACATATGATAATATGAAGTAGATCATCATATGAAGTAGTTGGATCAAGTGCTGCAAATTATATATAAATATTAAAACGGAAACATAATTGTATATGATAATATGAAGTAGTTGGATCGAGTGTTGAAAATCACATTGTTGTGGGACATTTATATAGCATGGATTATTACGTAATTTTGGAAATATTTTAAAATTTCAAATTTTGAATCTTAAAATGAGAGGAAATCTAAAATTTTGAAATCACTGATTATATAATGAAATGATTTGATTTGAATTGATTTGTAAATAGTTAATCATGGCAGTTAATAAATATGTATTAAGTTAATTTGGAAATAATAAATTTTGATTGACAACTAATTGAACCGCCTAATCCGAGAAAAGTTAAGCCACAATAAAAGACATAATTTATCGTATTTTATGATACATATAATATGGGAAAAAATATAGTTATGAAAAAATGTAAAAATTGTCATTATTTGATATACACATAATCGGGAATAAAAAATAAAAAAAAAAGTTGATTAAAATGAATAATATCTTAAATAGAGATAATCAATATATATATATATATATATATATATATATATATATATATATATATATATATATATATATATATATATATATATATATATATTATTGTTTTAGTTTTTTAAAAGAGAAATTAATACTCATGTAAAAAAAATTCTATTGCAAAAAAATAATATTATATATTTTTCAGAAAAAAAAAGAATATTTTTTATCGTACATTATTGTATTTTATTAATATATGATTATATTTTATGAAATGAAATAATGAAATAATAAAAATATTTATATGTTGTATTCTAAACAAATATAATTTATTGAATGCATATCCCGATATTGTATAACTACGAAAATTAAAAAAAAAATTATTATTAAGATTAGTCGATTATTACAATAAAAAAAAATTCCTAAAATTATTTGAATATTCATAAAAAGTGGACGTTCAAACGAATATATTTGAATATTTTAATGTTAATGTAGTAATTTATTCAAAAAAATTAAGATTGAAACATAAGAAAACTATAATGAATGTAAAATATGTAAACTATAAGAAAATAAAATAAAAATCCAAAATTGCACTAATGAAGCAAAAGTACAGAAATTGTTTGTCTTTATTATTTACAAAAAAAAAAAAACATTCAAATGATGATATATAGTCCAATTCTCTTTTCAAAACCAAAGAATTTTTTTTTTTATTTCCACGTTTCCACATACAATACATGATTCAATGTCAATTTCTCTCATTTCTGTTTGACAAAACAATAATCGATTTTTGGATAATGATAAATATATAAGTCAATTAAATTAAAAAAAACTAAATACAAACTTTTACATAAAAAATAAATAAATACAATTACAAAAATTATACGCAAACCGTAACAATGTAGCACATAAGACATACATAAGTTGGATTCGTAAACAACATCTGCAAGAAATACATAAAGAAAAGGTATTAGCATAGTTCTTCAGTTAAATAAAAATATGAAACGGATTTAAACCATCTAAATTAAATTATAATACGATACATACATGAAATCAATTGAAAAAAAATTACAAAAAAAAAAAGAAAAAACCAAAAAGAGAAAACGAAAAACAAAAACAACTCGGGTGAAGAAGAATAGTGTAGGGTGAAATAAATAGATGGGGGTTTATATAGTTTTGATAAGTATATAGTAATTTGGAATTTTTTTGAATTTAAATTTCAAATGACATGATTATAGGTAATCATAGGTGGAAAAAGAAAAAGAAAAGGTAAAAAATCAAATCAATTCAATTCGGATGGCATGATTTCTATTGATTAGGAATTGATTTTAAAATATTTAACAAGATTTATGGTTATTGATTATTTTCTTTAAACTAACTATATCAATTAAATATAATCATCTTAATGTGGTGTTTGCAAATGATTATTTAAAAGCAGAAGTTAGGGATTGTGAGTTAAGTCAGTTTTAAGTGTTTATTTCTAAAAGTTGGGGGTGTTTGCAAAAATTCCGAAAAATGAACTTAAATAGAAAAAGTAGGGTTAAGGGTGCTTTTAAAAAAATAGCTTAAAGCAGATTATTTTAAGAGAAGCAAAAGCAAAAGTTGATTCTACAAACACCTGAAAACAGATTATGAGCAAAAAAAAGTTCATAATCACTTTCAAAAAGCTTTTGCAAACACCACCTAAATAGGTAAGAAATCAAATTTCATATCATAAAATGTATATTCTAATTTTAGAAAATTTTAAAATAAATAAAACATACACGGTTTTTTTTTTGTCTTTTTTTATATATTAATAATAAAATTATAAATTTCATAATATATTATTAATATGTTAATTTGAAATCGAATTTTAATGCATTATTTAACAATATTAATATATATTTTTAATAAATTTTTTATTGAATGGATATTCGAATATTCCAAAATATTGAAAATAAAAAAAAACAACTGTATTCCTTTATTTTTATATTTGAATATTAAAAAAATATTTTTTTTCTGAAAATTATTTGAATATTCGTAAAAAAATTGAGTCTACTGAATTTTTTTAAAAAGACTACCAATAAATATAGTTCGAAATACTGGAAATGTAAATACGATTTTTTTATTTCGAATTTATAAAATATTAATTTTGGAAATAATATATATATACACGTGGTAATTGTTTAAATGAGTGTATAAATGTTAAATAGGAAATAACTTAAATACATACCAAAATAAAATTGACAACTCACCAATTGAAGAATCCACCTCATCAATTGAACTCCAACTAAGCAATTTTGATAAATGACATCATCATTTGCCACATGTCAATCATTGAGAGCATAGATCCTCTTTTTTATATTATATATAGATTATACACCTGATTAATTGTGTTAAAGCTACAAATATAACCAATTTCACTGGTTTTGTGCATACTTATGAAAATACTATTTTTAAAAAGGAAAAATACAAATTTTATCCCTCAATTTTGCATCGGTTTCACATTTGATCCCCATGTTCACAAAAAACATATTTGGTCCCTTTAAAAATTCAACTCTTTTAGTCATTTCCGTCCATTTTCCGTTACTAGCTGATACGCGTAAAACCTACGTATGAAAAACCGCAAGTGTACAGTATCGCGTTTTGTAGAATAGTGAATTCCAGATATCGATCCACAGGGAATTAAGTTCCTAAATCTACCAAGTACCGTAATTATACTATCCTAAACTTTATCTAGACGGGAGAAAAAGATGGGAGATGACATGAAGCCAAAAGGAAACAAAAATAATAAAAACAACGGTCCGCCAGTATACGCGAGGAATTCCGACGTGTGATGGCTTCTAGGGAAAATCCACCAGTGTACTATCGATAAGGATCTACAAATCGAAATCTATTGTCAATTCTATGTTCGCTAACCCAGACACTAAAGTACCCTAACCCCCG
Organism: Erythranthe guttata; assembly: GCF_056151865.1. Taxonomy (NCBI): domain Eukaryota; kingdom Viridiplantae; phylum Streptophyta; class Magnoliopsida; order Lamiales; family Phrymaceae; genus Erythranthe; species Erythranthe guttata. The sequence continues at coordinate 10,492,986 of NC_142537.1, forward strand.
TCTCCAGTGTAGTTAGAGTCTACCCACAGGTCCGACGTCTCCGTTCAGAACCTGATATTAAGAGAGCATTTAGGTCAAGTCCTTAAGGGCTACCCGAGGTGCATCACGTCTCCGTTTCCACAACCCGAGCTATATTTTTCTAAAATCAAACGAGAAATCCTCTCTCGAGTTCATTCCCATTTAGAATCAATTCAAGTGTTGGCCAAACAATCGAAAGCATTTAATACAGGAAAACATAAACATAATCAAAGAACGACAAATAGATCACAGATCTGAAAATCAAAATCAATATATACAAGGTTTCATTTCCCTAAAAGAAAATGCTCAGTTCATTACAAACATAGCATCAAAATGAAGAACACGAGAAATCATAAACAAAACGTAAAGAAAAGCTTATGAAAAACCCGAGTCGAAACCCTCGTCGAAGCTTCCCGCGAAGAACTGGCGAGAACCGAAGAGAAAACCGACGAAAAAGTCGAGAGATAATCGAGAGATAATCGAGATATTGAAAAATGAAAAAGAGACCTTCTATTTATAGTGAAAAATCAAAGAAAAATATCTAGTCTCGATTTCTGTGCCCAGATCGCGATCTGGGCTTCTTGGATCGCGATCTGGCAACCTCGAAAACTGCCCACCGCCTTCCCAGATCGCGATCCAGGAAGTGCGGATCGCGATCTGCCCCAACTTTTCGCTGCTACTGGAATTTGCCACCAGATCGCGATCCGGTGATTCTGGATCGCGATCTGGCCTCTGCATCAACTTCAAACACTTTTTTCACCCTTTTTCAGCCCGAATTCGACAATTGTGCATTGCACAAAAGTTGTAGCCCTTGAAGTTAGCTTTCTAAATCCACTTGAATCAGCTCAATCGGAGGTCGCATGGGAAAGTTATGCTTTAAATACCAAACACTGCCACAATCCGCGAGAATGCACTTTTGCACGTGTTTGGTTTGGTTCTCGGCTTCGCTTCCAAAATCGTCTCGAATCGGAAAAAATAGCTTATCTTTACCTAAAATATAAATAAAACAAAAACAACATAATATATACAAATAAAGCCGAAAACTCGGACGAATGAAGACCAAAACACGAAGATTAGATAAGTAAAAGTTGTGCAAAACGAACACTTATCACACCCTCAAACTTAGATCTTTACTCGTCCCGAGTAAATCAAAACAAAACTATGACCCAAAAACAAAAACGACAAACGAAAGAAAAACTAAACTTAGGCCACTAACGTAGGGAATCACGATTGCATTTAGCGCATGCAACAAGCCTTTGAACCCCTGGGTACCCCCAAAGGACGAGTTGTGTCTCGTGAGGGTTTTCAGACAACACACCCACAAAGTTGCCGGATTGGTCAAAGCATTGCAATTAATTCCAAAGATGAAACGAGCTAGATAACCTAAAATCTTAGAATGGCATACGGCTTAATGTATTCGACTTTCTTACCGACGCAATTAGTTGTTTCTACACAAAAATGAAAGATAGACTCAAGAATCCGTAATTTAAACAATAAACACAATTATCGAGGGTTTTGAGTAGAAATGTGGGTGAAAAGTAAGTTTTTATTCAGAAATTCAAAAACTCGAGTTGGGCATAAGTAGGTCTATTTATTCAAATAAAAGAAATGACAACTACAATATTTTTGGTGATTTTCATCACAACTTTTTCCTTTTTTCATTTTTTTTTTGAAACGGGCATAATCGTGACTCGTGCAAGGTCCGACACCACTGTGTTATCTCCCTGACCCATTTATCGAACTTTAGTCCAAGAAACCCCCAAGCTCGACAGCTCGGGAGACTTAGGCGACGAGGTGCACCCAACGGGTTAAGCTCGAGTCAGAAAGGCGGGGAAATCAGAGCGTGAATCACAACAATACCACAAATTATAATTTTTCTCTTTTTTTTTTTTTTTTTTTTTTTTTTTTTTTAACCTCGAACATAAAATAAAAACGTAAAGACCATTGATAGAACTTTTAGCCAACAACTGGAAATCGTGAACACATAATTCAATTCTAACTCGCCCCCCAAACCTCAGGCTATTATACCCCTCAGAAAAGTGCGCTCAAGCTTAATCGGAAAGGATTCGAAAGGCTATCCACACAAGTTGCAAAAACGCAGTCGGAAGATACATCTATAATTAGCCGGTTATCCATAATTTCAATTTTAAAATCAACTAACCCATCTACTAATTCATTAATTGCTTTGCTTCAATAGAATCCGGAAATGCAACTTACACTCGATCCTATATGAAATGCATGTGACAAACATAACACAATTACGGAAATCGAAATACATAAATGAAACTAAATTATATGATATGCATGCAAAAGACCAAATCAAAATAAGCTAAATTCCCCCCAAACTTAAATCATGCATTGCCCTCAATGCGAAAAATAAAAGAAATGAGAAAGAAATACGCCCTGAACAGTCGTGCCGCAGATTGATCAGTGTTCTACGGTTGCGAAAGTGTTCTTTGGTTGCACAGGGTGCCGTGAATTTTGGCACCGAGGGCGAATTGCCAGAATTGCCTAGATTTCCCGACTTCTTACTCTTCTTTCCTTGGGGACAAGATACCGGCAAAAATCAAGAAAAATGGGTGAAATTAAACTTTAAACCAAAAAAATGCAAAAATGACAAAAAGAAAGAAAATAAATGACGATAAATAAATAATGGGTTGCCTCCCATTCAGCGCCTGTTTTAGTGTCGACGGCTCGACACAATTTGGACGGATTATGTCCAATCCAAAACCTTGTAGATTGCGCATCCATCCGTCAGTCTTGATACATACTTTGCAATCATATCATGGACTAGATTGCAATATTTTAATGACCATCCCAACCCATGGTACTTTTCGTTTGCTGTGGAAATCAGTCGGTAGGAGACTAGGATGGGTTGCTTGCCTACCGATCTCTCAAACTCGTACACAAGATATTCGAGCTTTGGAGTAAGCTCTACCTCAAATTTGAAACTCGTCTCCTTGATCACACTCAAATCCGGAGTAGCAATGTGGATAGGATTTTGTTTGTCAGGTTCCTCTACCATCATCTTCATCCCACTCTCATCACATGCAAAAGTATCTACAGAACTGGGATGAATAATTCCCTCAAGGTGCTCAACCTCATCGTTTATACGAAAATCTGTAAATACCTCGTTGTCTTCATAAAGGATGGTCGGATGTGGTTTATGAATGTGACATCTCTGAAATTTTTTGAAAATATTTGCCAAAAAGTGGAGTTCTTCTTGTAGATAGCAGAAGTGCTCATTTGTTTGTGCAATTCCATTTTCTGGGTTCAACCTTCGATGTCTTTCAATATCCTCCAACTCATGTTGAATGTAATCAGCTCTGGATTGAATCTTGCAAAGAGAGAGATCATAAATCGAGGCCATCGATGTATACAAATCTGCTATAAAAATAAAAAAAAAATCAAAAGAAAAAAAAATGTCTAAAGTAAAGTAAGGATAGTTGGTAACGATATTAGTAAATTCAAGATTAACTAATTCCCCGGCAACGGCGCCAAAAACTTGATACGCGTAAAACCTACGTATGAAAAACCGCAAGTGTACAGTATCGCGTTTTGTAGAATAGTGAATTCCAGATATCGATCCACAGGGAATTAAGTTCCTAAATCTACCAAGTACCGTAATTATACTATCCTAAACTTTATCTAGACGGGAGAAAAAGATGGGAGATGACATGAAGCCAAAAGGAAACAAAAATAATAAAAACAACGGTCCGCCAGTATACGCGAGGAATTCCGACGTGTGATGGCTTCTAGGGAAAATCCACCAGTGTACTATCGATAAGGATCTACAAATCGAAATCTATTGTCAATTCTATGTTCGCTAACCCAGACACTAAAGTACCCTAACCCCCGTCTCCAGTGTAGTTAGAGTCTACCCACAGGTCCGACGTCTCCGTTCAGAACCTGATATTAAGAGAGCATTTAGGTCAAGTCCTTAAGGGCTACCCGAGGTGCATCACGTCTCCGTTTCCACAACCCGAGCTATATTTTTCTAAAATCAAACGAGAAATCCTCTCTCGAGTTCATTCCCATTTAGAATCAATTCAAGTGTTGGCCAAACAATCGAAAGCATTTAATACAGGAAAACATAAACATAATCAAAGAACGACAAATAGATCACAGATCTGAAAATCAAAATCAATATATACAAGGTTTCATTTGCCTAAAAGAAAATGCTCAGTTCATTACAAACATAGCATCAAAATGAAGAACACGAGAAATCATAAACAAAACGTAAAGAAAAGCTTATGAAAAACCCGAGTCGAAACCCTCGTCGAAGCTTCCCGCGAAGAACTGGCGAGAACCGAAGAGAAAACCGACGAAAAAGTCGAGAGATAATCGAGAGATAATCGAGATATTGAAAAATGAAAAAGAGACCTTCTATTTATAGTGAAAAATCAAAGAAAAATATCTAGTCTCGATTTCTGTGCCCAGATCGCGATCTGGGCTTCTTGGATCGCGATCTGGCAACCTCGAAAACTGCCCACCGCCTTCCCAGATCGCGATCCAGGAAGTGCGGATCGCGATCTGCCCCAACTTTTCGCTGCTACTGGAATTTGCCACCAGATCGCGATCCGGTGATTCTGGATCGCGATCTGGCCTCTGCATCAACTTCAAACACTTTTTTCACCCTTTTTCAGCCCGAATTCGACAATTGTGCATTTCACAAAAGTTGTAGCCCTTGAAGTTAGCTTTCTAAATCCACTTGAATCAGCTCAATCGGAGGTCGCATGGGAAAGTTATGCTTTAAATACCAAACACTGCCACAATCCGCGAGAATGCACTTTTGCACGTGTTTGGTTTGGTTCTCGGCTTCGCTTCCAAAATCGTCTCGAATCGGAAAAAATAGCTTATCTTTACCTAAAATATAAATAAAACAAAAACAACATAATATATACAAATAAAGCCGAAAACTCGGACGAATGAAGACCAAAACACGAAGATTAGATAAGTAAAAGTTGTGCAAAACGAACACTTATCACTAGCTAATAACGGAATCAAGCATGTGCCAACACTGGATAATTGACGGATTAATGATAAAGTGACCAAAAGTGTTAAATTATTGAAACATGATGGACCAAATATGTTTTTCGTGAACATGAGGACCAAAAGTGAAACCGGTGCAAACTGAGGGCTGAAAACTGTAAATTTCCCACTTTAAAAATAAGCAAATTTTGCGGTTTTTGAATGAAAAGTTTGGCTAAAAACGGTAATTAATGTTGTATTTCGAAGCAATAAATAAATAAAGTTTTATGATATATAATCTTGTTATTCTTCCCGATTTAATTTCGTTGAGATTAGTAAATAGTTCGATTTCATTATCAAAACCATGCTCCATGTCGTTATTCATTCAAGATCTACACGTTCAACTTACATCAAGTATGATAACGTTAAATAGTTATATGATATGCTCTTATCATGATGCTCTAAAGGTCGCTAATAAACATGTACTAAGTAATGAAAATGATAATACACATATATTTATGTTTTTATTAGATCATCGATTAGAATTATTTTTTCGTAATTTTTTTATAAATACGTATGTACCGTGCATCGCACGAGATAAAATTCCCAATTACCCTCCGGTTGATTAAAACACATGACCAAATAGATTCCTCGTCCTTTCTATAAGCTTTAGGGGTAGAATATAAAGTCCCCATGAAGTTGTATTGTGATAACAAGGAAGCAATTCAAATTGCACATAATCATGTTCACCATGATCGAACTAAGAATGATGAAATAGATCGTCATTTTATCAAACATAAACTTGATCAAAGGGTCATATGTTTTCCTTTTGCCAAATCTGCTAGTCAACTCGCTGATATCCTCACCAAAGCATTATCAGGCAAAGAATTTCACAACGTGATAGACAAGTTGGGCACGATAAACATCTACTCACCAACTTGAGGGGCAGTGTTAGCCGAGAAGATTTGTGTAGATCCCGAGATTGTAGGGAATTTTATTTATTTTCCTTGTACACTTGATTCTCCTTCTTAGAACAGGAGTCTTAATCTTTTTCTCTTCTTTTATACGTATCTTTGTAAAGGATTAATAAAACATACAAGAATTATTCTTCTCTTTGATGTGTTCAATAGAAAACATGAGCCAAAATTTATTAATTAGGCCCAAGTAGGGCTCACTTTGACCAAATGAATATTTCCAACTAATGCTTAATCGTTGCCGATCCGTAATAGCATCTTTCATGATCTTCTGTCTCCCGTCGAAAAAGGAATGATGCTCTCATTTTGTGTGTTGTTTGCCACAGGAAAATTCTCCCTTATTTGTTGGTATTCTTGATTATACGACAAAACCAATTTGTCCCTATCTAGGTGCAAAGATTCCGCCACCTTTCCCGTGAATTCCGTCGCCGGAGGCCCAGATTTCTCGGCTCTCTGTGATGAAGATCCAAATCCACCGGAGGTAGTTTCACCCCACCCCGACCAGCACTCTTCGCTTTTCGAACTATCGCCTTCGCCGGTTGAATAGCTTTCAGCCATTCACCATAAGGAGTATGTTCATCCCTATTCTCTGGTGAAATAGTATATTGCATGGCACAACCACCACATATATGATCCAAACAGCCACATGAGATATTGCATTAGATTCTTTATTTTATTTTAGAGTAAAAAGCAGTTTGCCCCCTAAACTAAGGGTCGTTTTGCGCTTTGCCCCCAAACAAAAAAAAATTGCACGTTTTTACCTGAACTCACTAATTTGTCGCACGGTGCCCCCTAAAAGGTATTTTCAGGCAATTTTAATCGGAATATTAAAACTTGTGCGATGCACGTGAGATTTGAAGGGTAAATTTGTCCCTTCACTTACATCTTATATATAAATTATAAATTAATTGTTAAAATAAAAAAAAATAAAAAAAATAAAAAAAAAAACTCAAGTCATCTGTCGCCCACACCACCCATCCCCAACCAAAAGAGAATCGGAAACTCCCATTTCAACAAGTTCACGAATTTTCCGACGACCGCCACCCCACTTCTCCCTTCACGGCCATAGGTGAAGGTGACGATGATCTGGAATAACCCGAATCCGAATCACTTGATTTTTCATATATCAAGCCAAGATGTGTACAACCAATTGAAGTTTTCGGGTCTCCAAAGTCTCAGCCTTCGTATGCCGACACCATCAGTGTGATAACGACCGATCCGGATTTTATAGAGGCATTAGCGGAATTAATCCATTAGCCTCGTCGTCGGCGTCAAAACGTAGTCGTTTCGCAATGGGATGGTGGGCGGTTGTGGGCTGGAATTTGGGGATGGGTCTCGTTGTCGGAGTCGGTTCTAGGTTTTTGTGGTGAAGTTGTTCACGTTCATCGCGGCAGGCCCCACTTTAGCAATAGGCAAATGAGGTATTTGCCTAGGACCCCCAATTTTAGGGGGCCCCACATAGATACACATTATATATATATATATATATATTAGTTTTATGTTATATTTAATATATATTAACTAAAATTTTCTCACATTTAATATAGAGTCCACATTAATTGCTATTCTCAATCAACGGTAGAATTTTCTCATCTTCTATAAAAAAAAGGTTTATTTCCTTAATTTACTAGGGCCCACTTCACACAATTCTACTATTCTCTCACTATATCCCATGAATCAAGACTTTTCAGTTTCCTTGAATTCACGTTATATTCTTCTAAATTACTTTTTTTTTTCTCCTTCACACTTCTCCCTCTTCTTTCTTCTTCTTCTTCTTCTTCTTCTTCTTCTCTCTCTTCTTCTGTAAAAAACAAAATCCACCAAAAACTCTTGCCACTCAACGTGAATCACACAACAAAATCTCAAGATTTTGTTTCTCTTCTTTTTGTTGACGATTTCTTTTATTTATTTTTCCCTATCATTTTTCTTTAAGTATATCTTTCTTATTTCTATTTTTTTGGCAGGTAATTATTCAGATTTTATTTTGTTGGCTACTAGGCTTCGAATTTGCAATTTTTCAGAATTTCCGCAAATAAAAAGAAAAAAAACATGCAATTTCCAGGTTCTATTGTTTCTACTTTCTTAGGATTGCTTATGTATGTTTGCTTTATTATGTCGAGTAGTAGACATTACATGTCTGGTTGTCTAAAAAGAAAAAATACAAGAAAAACTAAAGAAAGATGATGACTCTCAAAGAGGAGTTACCAAAAGATTATTTATGAATAGGAGGAATCAAAATGCTAGAAACGAACATGAAAATGAATGCCCAAAACGATAGTCCTAATGATGTTCAAAATGATAATATTCTTAATATTCAAAATGATAATCTAATAGTTGTTCCAATTGATAATCCTACTAATGATCAAAATGAAATTCCTATGCGAGAAGAAAATGAAAATAATGTTAATAATTCAAATGAAAATATTGCTACGGATCATAATGTAATTGAAGAAAATGCCAACTTTCTTGATAAATTTGATCCGGCAAATTGGATCAATATAAATACAAAATTACGAGATTTACTAGTGGAAAAATGTCCTATTAGAATTACTAATATAGATTTTCCAAAAGATTGTGATGGTAGACATTTCTCTATTTCAAGTTATATTCGAAATTTACCTAATCGAGAGAAATATGATAGGAGATGGCTCGTATATTCAAAGAGTGTAGATAAAGTATTTTGTTTTTGTTGTAAGTTGTTTAGCATTAAAACTACTTCAAGTAACTCTTTTGGTGGCGGCGTTAATGATTGGAAAAATACTAATACTATATTAAAAACTCATGAGACATCTAGTGAACATATTAATAACATGTATGATTGGATGAATTTAGAAACAAGATTGCGAAGCAATAAACCAATTGATCATATTATACAAGAAAACATAAAGAGAGAAAATGAACATTGGAAACAAGTATTGAAAAGAATTATTGCGGTTGTGAAAACTTTAGCTAAAAATAATTTGGCTTTTCGTGGGATAAATGAAAAAATTTATGACAATAACAATGGAAATTTTTTAAGTCTAATTGAAATGATTGCGGAATTCGATCTTATAATGCAAGAATACCTTAGGCGCATTAAAGATAGGGAAATACTTATTCACTACCTCGGGCATAATATACAGAATGAATTGGTGCATATGTTAGCTTGTGAATTAAAAAATAATATTATTAAGAGAATTAAAATGGTTAAATATTTTATATTATTCTTGATTGTACTCAGGATACAAGTCATCAAGAACAAATGTCTCTTATTTTAAGAAGTGTGAATGTATCTTTGAATCCTATTCAAATAGAAGAATATTTTATATATTTTTTTGAAAATAGATGATACAACGGGAAAAGGTATTTTTGATGAACTTCTAAATGTAAAAAAAAATCTTGAACTTGATATTGATAATGTGAGGGGTCAAGGATATGATAATGGTTCAAACATGAAAGGTAAAGAACAAGGTGTGCAAAAAAGATTGTTAAATATAAATTCTAGAGCATTTTACACTCCTTGTGGTAGCCATAGTCTTAATTTAGTAATTTGTGACATGGTCAATTCTTGTCATAGAGCTATATCTTTCTTTGGAGTCCTACAACGTATATATAGTATATTTTCTAGTTCCACAAAGAGATGGAAAATATTGACGGATAACGTAAGAAAATTAACAGTTAAACCATTGTCACAAACACGGTGGGAAAGTCACATTGAAAGTGTTAGAGCCATCCAAAGTCAACCTATCGAAATAAGAGATGCTTTGATTGAATTGGGAGAAACTTCCTTAGATCCTAAAATAAAGAGTGAACCTAAATGCTTAGCCACTTATGAGATTGAAAATTTTGAATTTTTACTTAGCATGAATATTTGGTTTGAATTATTACATGCCGTTAATTGTGTTAGCAAAAATTTACCATCTAAGGATATGCACATTGACTCCGCTATAGATCACTTGCAAGGTCTTGTATCATTTTTAGAGGATTTTAGAGAAAATGTGTTTGAATTAGCTATTAATGCTACTAAAGAAATTGCTTTAAAGATGGGAATTGAACCATTATTTCGAGAAAAACGTGTAATGCATAGAAAAAAAACAATTTGATGAACTCAAAGTAATGATACTGTATTATCACCTGAAGAATCATTTAGGATAGAATATTTCTTATATATCGTAGATCAAGCTATCTCTTCAATTAAAGTTAGATTCGAGCAATTTAAACAATATCAAAATACATTTGGATTTTTATTGAATATAAAAAATTTAAAGTCTTTAGATGATAACACTTTGAAAGAAAGTTGTATTAATCTTGAAAATTCTTTACAACATAACTCATTATCTGATATTGATTGTTCGAATTTATATTATGAATTAAAAGTGTTAAGAAAAGTCATACCTTCCGAAATAGATAAACCAACTGATGTACTTAATCATATAAAAGTTATTGATTCTTATCCTAATACGTGTATATGCTATAGAATAATATTTACAATACCGGTAATAGTTGCTTCGGCCGAAAGGAGTTTTTCAAAGTTAAAATTAATAAAAACATATTTACGTTCAACTATGTCACAAGAACGATTAAGTGAATTAGTATTTTATCTATAGAAAAAGATTTATTAGAAGAACTAGAATATGAAGATCTAATTAATACATTTGAATCTATAAAAGCAAGAAAAATAAATTTTACATCAGATAAAAAAAAAATTATGGCCTCATTTTTGGGTTTCGCCTAGGGCCGGCCCTGCATCGCGGCGGCGGAAGCTGTGGGAACTGGACTACGGGGAGTAAGTGATGAACGGGAAAGAAGAATTAGAATCAGGGAAAAGAAAGGGAGAAAAAAAATTGAAAGAAAAGAAAAAAAAAAGAAGAAAGATGAAGAAACGGGGAAGTCAAAGGGAGAAAAGAAATTGAAAGAAAAGAAGAAAAAAAAAGGATGAAGAAACGGGGAAGTCAAACCTAGCAAAGTTGGAAATGAAAAGATAATTTTAGCGCTGTCAATCTCACGTGTGAGCCACATGCTCATAATTACTATGAATTTTGCCGGAATATACCATTTTTAGGGCACCGTGCAACAAAAAGATGAATTTAGGAAAAAACGTGCCAAAATAAATTGTTTGGGGACAAACCGCAAAACGGGCATTAGTTTAAGAGGTAAAGTGCTTTTTACTCTTTATTTGATGGATAATATTTGTATTTGAAAACATGTCATTCAACAATCATTGTTCTAAAGTTAGCTAAAAAGGAACTGCAGTGTTTGATTATACATAAAATAAACTAAATACAACAAAATTGAAAAAAATTATAATTTGGAGTCAAACCACTCGTTCGAAGTTGATCTACATTCAAATTTCAACATTATTTAAATTGTTAAATCAGACAAAACTCATAGTTGTTAGAAACTGCTGATATAAAGTATTTCTAACTGCAGAATAATGACCAAATTTGTTGGTTTTTATTGGGACAATATTAGAATCTACCGAAACTATTTATTTTGGCTTTATTGTGTTGAGAAAAAAACATAGTTATCATAAATAATTAAAAATGTGATGAAAGTCACATAAATCACCCAAAATGTGAAAAAAAAACCACACAAATTCCACATATATGATGAAATCGGACAAAATCACCCCAAAATATGATGAAATCGCACAAATAACCCCCCATAAAATATCATAAATGTCGTATTATATCGCAATATTGAATGATATTTACCGGTATTTACGGATGATTAATACATATGCTGATTGTTGAGTGATATCGTTTCTATAAAAACTATATTGTATCACGATGTTGACTATATTATATAGTCGTGTTTTTATAAAAGAAAACAAATTATAATGCAATCAATGAATATAAGATAATATCAATTTCAAACCATTTATAAAATTATTGAATGCAACGAAAAATCTCTAACAATCCATAAAAATGATAATAATAATAATAAAATAAAATAAAAAAGGTACCCATAAAAAATAGTATTTAATTTGTCTATGATGTTTTTATGCATTTATATCACAATACACTCGCATTAATTAAAACTTATAAAATAGATCAAACTCGGGGCCGTCAGAGGAGCCTTCTCCACGACCATAATTGCACGACATATATGCATTGATGGCTCTCGTCGATCCACCTAATTCTTCCCCGTCTTCCACCGTGCCAGCAACAGGCGGCTGTAAGGGGACATAATACCCCATCGTCGGCGCCGCCGGTGGTGCTGGTGCTGGTGGCGACCGCACCATATGAGCACCTTCTGGCTACTGCTGGTGAACGAAGCCACCATAATCGTCGTCACGCCTAACAAACTGCCCCAACTGATTCATGGAGCCTCGCTCGAGGTCCTGCTGGGCTCGATGCTTATTGAGAAAAACGATGAGGGGCTCTATGTAGTCGCCGAAACCCAACGACGTCATTGCCGCCAGCACGTCCTCCGGCGTGACAGTTTTTCGGTAGTCGCGGTGGCACCGGTTGTTCGCCTCTGCAATAATGAAGTTGATGAACTCGGAGACGCACACTTGGATGGCCTCCTTTGCATCATCAGCGATTTTAACGTGGTCGGGGACGACGCACCGCATGATGCGAGTGATATTTGTTATCGGCATGTATTGGTCTGCCTCTCTTTTGACGCCTTGGTCTTGCTCTTGATTCACCTCGCCGGGCGTGGCATTGGTTGGGGCGGCCGGGATGTTGACAGCATTGGTGGCGGCGGCGACGGCGTTGGTGAAGCCCCCTTCCCTAATGACAATGCCTGAAATGATATATTTAAATTTGTAAATAAAATATACACATGACAATGTATCACATAATATAGAGGGATGCCATATAGAATCGACATATGCAATGCAATAAAGAAAAATAATACTTCTCAAAACTATAAAAGCGAAATAAATTTAAAAACTCGAACTTATTCAAAAAAAAAAAAACATGTATAAAATTGAGTAGCCAATTTTATGTTACTTGTTGTTCATGTTTTATATATGACCATCTTTTAGTATCGTCATTGTGTACAAAAAGCAGAGCATATTGGTATGACGAAATTATGAAGTGGTTGGATTTTTGTCCAATAACTAACAACAATTTGTTATGTAAAAACCACGTACAAAAAACTCACTTTTATTGCACTAATCTCTTACACACTGTGATATTCTATTATATGTTATATTGTAATTCATGTTTTATTTTATTTAAAATAATTGTGTATATGAATATATTGATGATGTCATTAATATACATACACCATTTATCGATAAATGAAATGCAACTATATAATACATATATGAAATAAATATTCATCGAATTGACTAAAAAATGAGGATTATATTGAATTAATTTCCTCTTTTTATCACAACCAATTTTATCCACATTAATTAGAACCCTTTCTGATTTGATCCGTGTATAATCACATTTGTTTAGTGATAGAATAAAGAATTAATCTTAATTGTGAGAAAAATGTTGATTGAATATATTAAAGTACTGATTACAATGCATTGGATTATTTTAAAAAAGAAAAAAAAAATAAGATGAAACGAGGAAAATTGAAATCCAATCACTACATGAACTATATTGATTTTTTTTTAGTTAATGTTTGTTCTATGCTAGACAAAACAAATTCAAAATATCATGAAAAGTAAAAGATGTCAAACATAATAAAGAAATCCGAATAGACTGTGCTACAAAAAAGCGACAAAAAAAAAAATTCATTTTTTTATGCAATTCTCACAATTCGCTAATAGAAGATCGATTCGTGAAAAAAAAATTAAAAGAGTACCATAAAATAAAAAAAACTTTACTCGTCAAACATAAAAAAAAATCGGAATAGAATGATATACGAAAGCGAAAAATAAAATCGTCCATTTACCCAATTCACGCAAGGAGATCTGTGAAGCATCAAAAAGATTTGCGAACTAAAATCGCACAAATGTGCTGATAAAAGATCGATTATCAAAAAACCAAATTCAACGAATTAACACGTTTTTTTTACTGCGACAAATAAGACACGTGAACATAATAAACCCACAAATCTATGCACATTGATCATATAGATTTAGTCTTAAAAACAAAATATTAGGAAAAAGGAGTGCATTTTTTACCAGATGCGCGTGCTCTTCTGGTGTACTTATGTTCTATGTTTGAGCTTCCTCTTCTCTCAATTTCTTCAAGTTTTGCTTTTGATTCAAACTGTGTGTTTTTTCACCTTATCTCCTTTGTTCACACAAATGTAACAAAATAATTTTTTATGACTCTTACTCTTGTTTGTGTGATGAGCTGTGAAGCGTCAGAGGCACAATTGCATTCATTATATAGATAAGTGAGACCTTTATAATGAGTCCACAAGTGTGAAATTAGGGTTGTGGAAGCTAGAGGCAAAATGGGCAAAAATATTAATTGTTGTTTCTAAAACTTAATATATATGGGTATCAAGCAAAATTGACAAAAATAAGTTAAAAAATTTGCAGAAATATAGTGTAAATCCTATGAGGCAATATTACATGTATATATTTTTTGCAGTCCCAATTATTAATTGTAATAAAATAAATGGAATTAATCTTGATTTTGATGGTATCAACTACTCGTCGCTCAAATGCTAATATAGAAATAATTCAAAAATTTCGCTAGGTGGGGACAGACACGACTTAATTACGACAACTATTTAATCCGTCTTAAAAGTGAATTCTTGAATTGTTATGATAATAACATTTTCCAAATCTTGTAAAGTTGTAAGGTTAAAATTATTGCATTTATTTATTTTCAAAGTTGAACATCTAATTTTTATATTTTTCGAATTCTAAAAGCAAATAAAATATAATATAACATATTGAGGTCAGATGTTTCATTAAGTAAGTCATATTATACGAGATAGAGTTAATAAAAATCATCCGACTCTGATATAGCAAAATATCCATTTGCAAGATCTTTTTTTTTCTCTATTTTGTGGTCATTGTCAGCACTCGAGTGGAAACTCTTGAATTCAAACAAGTACATATTTTGTTATAGAAATTTTAATAAAGGAGTGTTGTGTTAAAAGAAAACATTAATTTAATATTAATTACCATTTATTATGAATGTTTAAAGTCTCATCGTCTTCTTTGTATTTTTTTATTGTCTAGAGTTAATTGTTTTATTTTAAAGTCTGTAATGAACTTCATATTCATGGCCGATGATTGGAAAATAATTGTAAGTACTGAAATGGTCTTAATTGACGAGGAGGTTGTGAGTGATTTGTCATGTTTTTATATGGAAATTTGCACATGTGATCCCTCAAGTTTACAAGGATTTACATCTGGTCCCCCATGTTCACGGAAAACAGTTCAATAATTTAACACGTTTTGTCCTTTCCATCATTTTTAACGTTAGTCCGTCAGTTAAGACAATATTGGACACATGCTTGATCCCATTATTATTGACGAATAATTGACGGAAATGATTAAAAATGTTGAATTCTTGAAATATGAGGGACCAAATGTGTTTTAAGCGAACATGGGGACCAAATGTGAAATTAGTGCAAACTTCAGGTGTGAAATTTGTATTTTTCCATATTTGATATATTGACTTTAAGATTCATATTTTATAATATGGTGGCAAAATACAAGCTGTATAAAATGAAATCACTTGGAGTAAATTAGTGGAACGTATAAATGAATGTAATAGTTGTAGCTATAATATTCTAATTCATTATATTATACGCCTGATTAATTGTGTTAAAGCTACAAATATAACCAATTTCATTGGTTTTGTGCATACTTATGAAAATTCTATTTTTAAAAAGGAAAAAAACAAATTGCATCCCTCAATTTTGCATCTGTTTCACATTTGATCTCCATGTTCACAAAAAACACATTTGGTCCCTCATATTTTAAAAATTCAACTCTTTTAATCATTTCCGTCCATTTTCCGTTACTAATAACGGAATCAAGCATGTGCCAACACCGGATAATTGACGGATTAATGGTAAATTGACCAAAAGTGTTAAATTATTGAAACATGAGGGACCAAATATGTTTTTCGTGAACATGGGGACCACAAGTGAAACCGGTGCAAACTGAGGGGTGAAAACTGTAAATTTCCCACTTTAAATATATGCAAATTTTGTGGTTTTTGAATGAAAAGTTTGGCTAAAAATGGTAATTAATGTTGTATTTCGAAGCAATAAATAAATAAAGTTTTATGATATATAATCTTGTTATTCTTCCCGATTTAATTTCGTTGAGATTAGTAAATAGTTCGATTTCATTATCAAAACCATGCTCCATGTTGTTATTCATTCAAGATCAACACGTTCAACTTACATCAAGTATGATAACGTTAAATAGTTATATGATATGCTCTTATCATGATGCTCTAAAGGTCCCTAATAAACATGTACTAAGTAATTAAAATGATAATACACATATATTAATGTTATTATTAGATCATCGATTAGAACTATTTTTTCCTATTTTTTTTTTTATAAATACGTATGTAACGTGCATCGCACGAGAGCAATACTAGTTCAACAATAAGATTCCCAATTACCCTCCGGTTGATTCGAACACATGACCAAATAGATTCCTCATCCTTTCTATACGCTTTAGGGGTAGACTATAAATTCCCAATGAAGTTGTATTGTGAAATTGCACATAATCCTGTTTAGCATGATCGAACTAAGAATGTTAAAATAGATCGTCATTTTATCAAACAAAAACTTGATCAAAGGGTCATATGTTTTCCTTTTGCCAAATCTGCTAATCAACTCGTTGATGTCCTCACCAAGGCAGTATCAGGCAAAGAATTTCACAACATGATAGACAAGTTGGGCATGATAAACATCTACTCACCAACTTGAGGGGGACTGTTAGCCGAGAAGATTTGTGTAGATCCCGAGATTGTAGGGAATTTTATTTATTTTCATTGTACACTTGATTCTCCTTCTTAGAATAGGAGTCTTATTCTTTTTCTCTTCTTATATATGTACCTCTGTAAAGGATTAATAAAACATACATGAATTATTCTTCTCTTTGATGTGTTCAATAGAAAACATGGGCCCAAATTTATTAATTAGGCCCAAGTAGGGATCACTTTGACCAAATGAATATTTTCAACTAATGCTTAATCGTTGCCGATCCGTAATAGCATCTTTCATGATCTTCCGTCTCCCGTCGAAAAAGGAATGATACTCTCATTTTGTGTGTTGTTTGCCACAGGAAAATTCTCCCTGATTTGTTGGTATTCTTGATTATACGACAAAACCAATTTGTCCCTATCTAGGTGCAAAGATTCCGCCACCTTTCCCGTGAATCCCGTCGCCGGAGGCCCAGATTTCTCGGGTCTCTATGATGAAGATCCAACATCCACCGGTGGTAGTTTCACCCCACCCCGATCAGCACTCTTCGCTTTTCGACTATTGCCTTCGCCGGTTGAATAGCTTTCAACCATTCACCATAAGGAGTATCCTCTGGTGAAAGAGTATATTGCATGGCACAACCACCACATATATGATCCAAACAACCACCGGAGATATTCAATTGGAAAACCAAATAAACTAAATACAACAAAATTGTAAAATTTTATAATTTGGAGTCAAACCACTCGTTCGAAGTTGATCTACATTCACAGTTCAACATTATTTAAATTGTTAAATCAGACAAAACTCATAGTTGTTAGAAACTGCTGATGTAAATTATTTCTTACTGTAGAATAATGACCAAATTTGTAGTTTTTTATTGGGACAATATTAGAATTTACCGAAACTATTTATTTTGGCTTTGTTGTGCTGAGAAAAAAACATAATTATCAAAAATAATTAAAAATGTGATGAAAATCACATAAATCACCCAAAATGTGAAAAAAAAAAAAAAAAAAAAAACACAAATTCCACATATATGATGAAATCAGACAAAATCACCCCAAAATATGATGAAATCGCACAAATAACCCCCCATAAAATATCATAAATGTCGTATTATATTGCGATATCGAATGATATTTACCGTTATTTAAGGACGATTAATACATATACTGATTGTTGAGTGATATCGTTTCTATAAAAACTATATTGTATCACGATATTGACTATATTATATAGTCGTGTTTTAATAAAAGAAAACTAATTATAATGCAATCAATGAATATTAGATAAAATCAATTTTAAACCATCTATAAAATTCTTGAATGCAACGAAAAATCTCTAACAATCCATAAAAATGATAATAATAATAGTAACCTGTCTCTGAGAATAGCACCGGACTGAGGACGAATATAAAATAAAAAGGTACCCATAGAAAATAGTATTTAATTTGTCTATGATGTTTTAGTGCATTTATATTACAATACACTTGCATTAATTAAAACTTATGAAATGGATCAAACTCGGGGCCGTCAGAGGAGCCTTCTCCACGACCATAATCCCACGACATATATGCATTGATGACTCTTGTCGATCCACCTAATTCTTCCCCATCTTCCACTGTGCCAACAACAGGCGGCGGTAAGGGGACATAATACCCCATCGTCGGTGCCGCCGGTGGTGCTGGTGCTGGTGGCGACCGCACCATATGAGCACCTTGTGGCTGCTGCTGGTGAACGAAACCACCATTATCGTCGTCACGCCTAACAAACTGCCCCAACTGATTCATGGAGCCTCGCTCGAGGTCCTGCTGCGCTCGATGCTTATTGAGGAAAACGATGAGGGGCTCTATGTAGTCGCCAAAACCCAACGACGTCATTGCCGCCAGCACGTCCTCCGGCGTGACAGTTTTTCGGTAGTCGCGCTGGCACCGGTTGTTCGCCTCAGCAGTAATGAAGTTGATGAACTCGGAGACACACACTTGGATGGCCTCCTTTGCATCATCAGCGATTTTAACGTGGTCGGGGACGACGCACCGCATGATGCGAGTGATATTTGTTGTCGGCATGTATTGGTCTGCCTCTCTTTTGACGCCTTGGTGTTGCTCTTGATTCACCTCGCCGGGCGTGGCATTGGTTGGGGCGGCCGGGATGTTGACAGCATTGGTGGCGGTGGCGACGGCGTTGGTGAAGCCCCGTTCCCTAATGACAATGCCTGAAATGATATATTTAAATTTGTAAATAAAATATACACGTGACAATGTATCACATAATATAGAGGTATGCCATATAGAATCGACATATGCAATGCAATAAAGAAAAATAATACTTTTCAAAACTATAAAAGCGAAATAAATTTAAAAACTCGAACTTATTCAAAAAAAAAACATGTATAAAATTGAGTAGCGAATTTTATGTTACTTGTTGTTCATGTTTTATATATGACCATCTTTTATTATCGTCATTGTGTACAAAAAGCAGAGCATATTGGTATGACGAAATTATGAAGTGGTTGGATTTTTGTCCAATAACTAACAAGAATTTGTTATGTAAAAATCACGTACAAAAAACTCACCTTTATTGCACTAATCTCTCACACATTGTGATATTCTATTATATGTTATGTTGTAATTCATGTTTTATTTTATTTAAATTAACTGTATATGAATATATTGATGATGTCACTAATATACATACACCATTTATCGATAAATGAAATGCAATTATATAATCCATAAATGAAATAAATATCCATCGAATTGCCTAAAAAATGAGGATTATATTGAATTAATTTCTTCTTTTTATCACAACTAATTTTATCCACATTAATTTGAACCCTTTATGATTTGATCCGTATAGAATCACATTTGCTTAGGGATTAAAATAAAGAATTACTCTTAATTGTGAATTTTGTTTTTTATTGAATATATTAAAGTACTAATTAATTACAATGCATTGGATTATTTTGAAAAAAAGAAGAAGAAATTAAGATGAAACGAGGAAAATTGAAATCCAATCACTACATGAACAATTTTTTTTTAGTTAATGTTTGTTCTATGCTAGACAAAAAAATTCAAAATATCATAAAAAGTAAAAGATGTTAAACATAAAAAGAAATCCGAATAGAATGTGCTACACAAACGACGTAAAAAAAAATTATGTTTTTATGCAATTCACGCAAGGAGATCCGTGAAGCATCAAAAAACTTAACGAATTTGAACCACACCAATTTCGCTAATAGAAGACAAATTCGTGAAAAAAAAATTAAAAAAAAAGTACTATAAAAATTTAAAAATAAAAAAACTTTAGTCGTCAAACATAAAAGAAATCGGAATGGAATGATATATGAGAGGAAAAAATAAATTCGTTCTTCTACCCAATTCAAGCAATGAGATCTGTGAAGCAACAAAAAGATTTGCGAACTTAAATCGCACAAATGTGCTAATAAAAGATCGATTATCAAAAAACCAAATCCAACAAATTAAAACATATTTTTTACTGCGACAAATAAGAAACGTGGACATAAAGAAAAAAAAAACAAATCTATGCACACTGTTCATATAGATTTAGTCTTAAAAACAAAATATCAGAAAAAAGGAGTGCAATTTTTACCAGATGCGCGTGCTCTTCTGGTGTACTTATGTTCTATGTTTGAGCTTCCTCCTCTCTCCATTTCTTCAAGTTTTACTTTTGATTTAACCTGTGTGTTTTTCTCACCTTCTCTCTTTTGTTCACACAAATGTAACAATTTTTTTTATGCCTCTTACTCTTGTTTGTGTGATGAGCTGTGAAGTCTCAGAGGCACAATTGCATTCAATATATAGATATGCGTGAGACCTTTGAAATGAGTCCACAAGTGTGAAATTAGGGTTGTTAAAGGTAGAGGCAAAATGGGCAAAAAATATTAATTGTTTTTTTCTAGAACTTAATATATACGTGTATGAAGCAAAATTATCAAAAATAAGTTAAAAATTTTGCAGAAATTTAGTGTAAATCCTATGAGACAATATTACATGTATATATTTTTTACACTCCCAATTATTTATTTGTACTAAAATAAATGGAATTAATCTTGATTTGATGCTATCAATTACTCGTCGTTCAAATGCTAATATAGAAATAATTCAAAATTTCACTACGTTGGGATAGACACGACTTAATTATGACAGCTATTTAATCCTTCTTAAAAGTGAATTGTTGAATTATTATGATAATAAGATTTTCAAATCTTGTAAAGTTGTAAGGTTAAAATTATTGCATTTATATATTTTCAAATTTGAACAATTTAATTTTTATATTTTTCGAATACTAAAAGCAAATAAAATATAATATATCATATTGAGGTCAAATGTTTTTTTTAAGTAAGTTAGATTTTACGAGATAGGATTAATAAAAATCAACCGACTCCGATATAGCCAAATATGTTAGAGTAGGTGACCAACAAGCCAACTTGTGGCTGTGGTCTTTCCATTTATTCTTGTAATAAATAACCCTTTTTCGTATTAATGATAAAACACCTTGGCATTCTATATCTTTGTCCCTTGTTTCAACCATAGATATAGTCCTTACAGTTATTACAAGTACTAGGAATTGATCTTTTAGGATCGTGAGATATTCACTTTAGTATTATAACTTTTAAACATGTTCCTAGTCGAAGGGTTACGCCACCAATGAGGATATCGGTCTTTCCCATTAAGAGACTAGCACTTGGTGTATGTGTACTGCATCTTATCAGAAAACGGTATTGTGATATCGGCATGCATAAGTGGGTGCTCGTAAGTAGACGAGTTCACTGAACTCCCTCAGCCTAGAAATCTCTAAGTGGTTCTCAATAATAGAGTAGAGATATCTATGGTATAGCTGTACACCATTAGTCCTTATGACCTAGACATCACCGTGACTTCACTAGAGGACCAGTTGTATCGTGACCTGTCCCTGAGTTCCACCGAGGACCGCGCCAAGGGCCAGTTCGTGCAGTCTGAAATCTAGTGGGAGGTATGTGCATTGTAGTAGGGGATTTGATCGCTAGAATAGTCTTGGATGTCCTGTGTGTTCTTATAGTTTGTAATCTTTAAGTCTCTGGCCTGAGCTGACTAAGTGACGATTAGAGAATTCGATTCTCTAAGTCATGCACGTACCGATTACAACATGCACTTAGAACGACCGCACAGTTATTGAACTACTAAGGAGGTCTCGATAAACCAATTCCTCTAGTTCGATCGAGACATATGAATCGAAGGGATCGTACTG